>NW_026942331.1:0-236817 GCF_024139115.2 Armigeres subalbatus
TTCATTCAGACATGATTTGCTACGTTATACTAGTTGTACTCGATTATTCAGAAAATTGAAAAACATCAGTTCCGTATAATCTTACCTAATCCGACCTAGTAGCTCAATTTGTAGAGCAGTTGCCTATCATGCAACAAAATAGAATAATCGAATACAACATTATATGAAGAAACATGCTCCTAACTAATAGTTATTTTTCCATCTTGTTTTCAGAATCTTTGTTTTCTTTGGAATCAACGAGTGCTGAATCAATTGGTAGCGCTGGTGCCCAGAAACCCGGAGACGGTCAGGAAATTCTTCAACAAATGAAGGCAAAATTTGATGAAATATCTGACAGAAACGATCGATATAGGATTCTAAATTCCCTTCCCAAATCCTGGACTGCATACAAAATGATGCAAGAATTCGGTGTTTCGCAACGAACTGCTCAACGTGCAAAGAAATTACAGATTGAAAAAGGTTTTATGAGCACACCGGAGACCAGAGTAAATATGTTGTCTTTGAGCGATGATACTCTAACTGTAGTTAGGGACTTTTATAATAGTGACGAGATAAGCAGAGCATGTCCTGGGAAAAGGGATTTCGTTATTGAAAATATGGCAGGAGAAAAAGTGCGTGTACAGCGCAGGTTACTTTTATGTAACCTTCAGAAATTTATTCAATTTTCAAAGAGCAATATTTTACTTTTAAAATTGGATTTTCAATGTTTTCCAGCAGCCGCCCAAAAAATTGTATTCTAGCTGGTTCAAGTGGAACGCATACTGTCTGCGTATGCATTTATCATCAGAATGTTAAATTAATGTTTAAAACCCTTAAGGACAAGAAACTTATTCATAACCATTTAAAAACGTATCATGACTTGTTTTTTAAAATACTTTGTGAAAATCCTACAAAGAAATGTTGGTTGAAAACCTGTGATCATTGCCGGGTATGCAGACACTAGAGAATGACCTGATGAATTCTCTTGAAAATGTCGATTCCTTAGAATTTAAACAATGGAGCCAAACAGATCGTTGTCATTTAAATTCAATGCGAATGGATGCAGAAGAGTATGTGGAAACATTTTTAGAAAAATTAAGCGAATTATCTCCGCATAATTTTATTGCAGAGCAACAAGGAAACTACTTAAAACAACTTAAAATTAATTTGGAAGCAACTGATTGCATTATAATTGCTGACTTCTCTGAAAATTACTCCTTTGTTATTCAGGACGCTATACAAGGTTTTCATTGGGCAAACGCTCAATGCACAATCCATCCTTTTGCACTATATTATAAAGATGAAGCACAAAATTTAAAGTTTACAAGCTTCATAGCAATCGCAGAATTTACTAAACATAACCATGTTGCCGTTCGGCTGTTTATAACAAATTGTGTGAATTTCATTAAAAAAAGCTACCTTACCTGAAAAATATTCATTTTTTTCTGATGGATCAGGCAGTCAATACAAAAATAAGATGACTGCTTTCAATTTGTGCCACATGTACAAAGACTTCGGTCTTGAAGCAGAGTGGAACTTTTTTGCCACTTGCCATGGAAAAGGGCCTTGTGACGCTTTAGGAGGTGTTCTAAAGCGAAACGCTTCAAAAGCAAGTTTACAAGGCCATCATATTACAACTGCGTATGAACTTTACTCTTTGGCTGTTTCTAAAGTAGATTCCAAAATGTATTACGAGTTTTTCTCCGAAAAAGATTACAATGCAATGGAAAAGAAAATAAAGAACCGTTATACTCGTGTAAAACAAATCTCTGGGACACAATCGTTTCATTACTTTAAGCCACAAAATGAAAATTACATTATCGTGAAACGGTTTTCGTTTTCAGATGAAGAAAAGTGTGTTAAATTGTAAGAATTTTGCTATGTAATATTTTTTTTGATGAATTATGAAAAATAAAAGTAATCAAATTAAATGCTGAGTTTTAATTGAAGGTAATCAGAGAAAACCATTGCTTGTAGTCTAAAGCTTTGAGATTTGAGCTACCATTCCTCAATATAGCAGAGCCAAGATTCTCTCAGACAGCGCTGGTTGCCAAATTTTCAATAATACCAATGGTAAGCATTCATTACACAAAGAATTTCAGCGTAGATTTCATTGGTCGGAAAAATTGTGTTTTTTGGACTTCAAAATTGATTTTTCAACTTCACTAAATATAAAAAAAAATCTACACGCTAAAAAAATATATTCTAGTTTCAGTTCAATTCACTCAAAATGACCCTTTTGTGGAATAATTCAAAATAGTTAAGTTTACTCAGTCGTGGTTTACGCTACCACTCAAATTCGGCATGAGTGCCTCTGCAACTCTTATGAGCACTCATGCTGAATTAGGACGCTAACGGACCATTGTGGTTCCAGTTAAAGCGTAAACCATAGTTGATTAAACCCTAGCAATGTTGGTCTCTGCTTTTAAACAATGTGAGGGTGATTTATAGTTCTTACATTTAATGGGGTCAGAATTGGACAAGCCTCCCCTACTTTTGATAGGTACATTACTTCACAGATAGAACTAGATTAGTACACATGGTTATCATGAATTTATTAGGAATAAGTTTGATAACTTCAACAGAATGATTCCCGCAGTTATTTTGAAGTGATGGAAAATTATGCTCATTCCATGTGTGTATGTTCAGAAAACTTGAAATTAAAAAAAAATGTAACACAAAAACGGCTCGATGAACATTTCTAATTTTTTGATATGTTATGTAAAAATATTTGAATTTTCATTGAAAAATATAAAAATATATAGTCGTTGTGGTCCAACATTTAAAAAATCTTAAAAAAACGAATATTTTGACCATTTTAGCAAATTTGAGTACGCCAATACACCAAACCAAAAATTTTAGTAAGAACTAGAAGTAATAAGCTTTCTATCCATAAAAAAAATTGCAAATCGATCCAGTGGTTCAAAAGTTATGATTTTAAAAAAAAAATCGAAAAATAGCGATTTTTCTGGTAACCCTGTATCGAACATGGTCAATAAAAAAATAAAAAAATACGGGTCTAATTATTTTCGATGAAGAACATACCAAGCGATTTTGAGCAAAATTGGACAACTTTTTTTTTCAACTCTATTCTTTTCCCGTGGAATCGCTGTATAGTATCATTGACAAATTTGGTAGGGTAAGTGACTAGATACTTAACTCAGAATCATTGAGCTATATAATTTCATAGGCGAATTCGGTCGAAAAGTCATGAGAAAAGAATACTCCACATCTACCCCTATCTTTTGTCACAACGGCTCTCAAATAATATGATTACTCTTCTCTAGTTGTGCGGGTATGGTTTGGAAATGTTTGAAATCGGCTCTAGTCAGAAGTATTTAAAAATCGGGTTTTACCCAATAAATCACCTCAATAACTCAACAAAAGTGTCCCACGTCTAAAAAACAGCACTGAGTTTCTTGTAAAAAATAAGCCCTTAATCTCATCTGTGAGTCCGTGATAAAAGTGTTCCTAATTTGTATTAAAAATTACATTTAATGAACTTTGAGGCTAAGTAAGACCTCAAAATCCCTTATAATTCGATATTTTAATGAAATATATGTTTAGGGATCGTTCAAAAATTACGTCCATCATTTTTCGGCATTTTCAACCCCCCCCCCTCTTGTCACAATCTGTCACAAATCACTGACCACCCCTCCCCCTTGTACGTACAACTGTCAAATATGTAATGATTCGTTTATAAGAAATTTTTATTTAACTTTTACAAGAAAAATGTAATAATTTTCTTGATGGACGTAACACAAGACGAGACCCCCCCCCTTCCCCCTTTCCCCAACTGTCACAAACTCTAGAATGCCCTCCCCCCCCAACCTTGGACGTAATTTTTGAACGATCCCTTTTTCGTTATTTTCATCATATCACTGGCATATACCAAGTAAATTAATATGACTACATCATTCCCTTACTCAGAATCCTTGAGCTTTATTATTCCATAGAGAAATTTCTATCTTTGATCACATCAAGACTCATAGGATATGACTATTCTTGACTAGTTGTGCTATCAGGTATGGTTTGGCATCGGTGCTGTTCAAAAGATTTGAAAGATCGTTGTTTACTCAATAAGGCCGATACAAGTATTGAATTCATTTTAAGTTACCCCCCCCCCCCCCTTAATTTTTCCAAAAATATATTCATCGGTCAGGAAGTCCACCCATGTCCGCCTATTCTGTCTGCAGCAGTACCCGATTCCTACTTACAGAGATACATATTGTTGACGGGACCCGTACTTTACTCCTCTGATTCTTTCCGTTCCTCTACGCCAGCGGTTCTCAATCTGGAGTACATGTACCCCTGGGGGTACCATCGCTGGCCTCCACGGCCTACCACGGACAAACATGCGCAATGGCGGATGGAATGAAATTCCTTAATTGATAAATTTTGAATTTTCAAAAACTCTGCATTGTACACAAAATGCACGCAAATCCAATCAGCAAATTAAATCCCTGCTAATCTTGCCTACTACAACCACCACAGTGCATGAAGGGCTGTAGCACAAAAAGGATAAAAACCAAACGAAGATGAACAAATTTTGAAAATCTAATCGTAACAAAAAATAAGCATATAGTTATGTCAATAACCCTACTTACATCAGCACCTATTCGGACTTTGAACCATGCTGACCCAGCGATACATCCAGATTGCCCGATCAGCAGTTTAAGTTATTAAATGCAGGACACGGACCAGTCAATCAGTTAGTTCGACAGAGTACGCAGTGAAGTGATAGTGTTAGCAATAAAGTGTAATCGTTTCTCTTTTCAATAAATCAAATGTAATAATGAGTAATAGGTTTTTTTTAAAACCCGAACGTTCCGTTGAATACTTGATTGGCGCAGCCGTCCGGTATCTGTTCGAAGTGCGTGAAAAACAGTGTAAAAGTTCGGATTCGTAAATCCGAATTAAAGTAGGTCCGCGATAACTTTAATAGTGAAAGCATCCAGCGTCATCGAGAGTGTGCTAGGAGTCGAGACTTCACCGCACGCCACGGACAACAGAGAACCGCGATCCCCACGATTGTAACAGGTAAGCGAAACTTGTGATTTTATCTACCTCGCATGTTCTTAGTGAAATACGAATAAATATCATCCAATTTCATTTACCGTATTGAAGTTGAACCGTCCTTAGAGGAAGTTGAATTTCATCGCGATAAAATTAAAATTGATCGCGCGCGATTACTCGTTCTTAGAGAGAAGTAACACGTTCGACAATTCAATTTATCGTCGGGTTAGCAGCAGTTCTTAGAGAAGCCGCTCCCCAAACAGAATTAGCAAAGTTCCGAGAGAATTGCTATTCTGCGAAACGACACGAGTTCTTAGAGAACGTGTGTTTCTAAAAACGTTTCAGTTAATGCCTAAAATTCCTAACAGGGCCAGAAGCGCCTTGCAGGTTACAAGGAAAATACTGAAGAATAAGAACAAAACGCGGTCAGCCTCCGAATCCACCAGCGATTCTGATAACGATTCAATCGAATCGACCGATCTCGCACACGTTCCATTGAAAGACCTTAATATTTCTTTCGATAAAATTAACATGGCCACAGAAAGCCCGTTAGATCAAATTGTCGCACAGTTGAACACGATGATGCAGGCAATAAATAGACTCGATGCAAAACAGAATGAGTACGACTCATTCATTCGAAATGCAACCGGAGCACTTTCCACTTCCACCTCACAATCCGCTGAGTCGTCCACAGGGCAACAAACCTCGAGGGCGAACATTGACTATCTTTTTAAGATACCGGATACAATTAAATCACTCCCAGTATTTGAGGGTAACCGCAAACAGCTGACTGCTTGGTTGCAAACGGCGGAGAATACATTAAACTTTTTGAAGCCACACGTTGACGATACACTTTTAAAATGTATGTCACTGCTGTGACTAACAAAATTGCGGGTAAGGCGAAAGACATACTTTGCCTTGCCGGGAACCCCAATGACTTTGACGATATCAAAGACATTTTGATTAACGCTCTTGGGGACAGACAAGAGCTTTCTACATACAAATGCCAACTTTGGCAAAATAAAATGACGGAGGGTATTTCAATCCAGAAATATCACCAGAAAACAAAAGATATTGTGCAAAGCATAAAAAACTTAGCGAAGCAAAAACAACTATACAAGGACTTCTTATAAATGGAGAAAAGATAACATTCTTAAAATATTTCCCTTCAAAAACCCCTGTATACCACCACACGATCCCGGTAGACACATTAAACAATGGAGACTGGTTCGTTCCAGAGTTCCAGAAATTGAATGCAGACTCAGTTGTCGAACCAGGATTATACAGAGCAGACAACTTCAAAACCACAATTAATATTATTTCAACGAAAAGGAACTTCCAAAACTCCCAAGCCTCAAGGTTACAGTTAACAACTATGAAACAATAGACCCGATCCCCATTCAATCTACGCAAAAACTGAGTAACGAAGAAATATGTGACATTATTAGAACAGAGCACTTATCGCCATTAGAAAAAGCGGAGCTATTGGACTTGATTTTCGAAAATCAAGAAGTTTTATTACGGAAAGGTGAGAAATTATCATCGACCACCGCTATAAAACATAAAATTGTAACCAATAACGATGCCCCTGTTTACACTAAAAGCTACCGTTATCCTCATCATTTTCGGAAAGATGTTGAAGACCAGATTCAAGAAATGCTTGATAATGGTATTATCGCCCATTCATCCAGTCCATATTCCTCTCCAATATGGGTGGTGCCAAAAAAAACAGATGCGTCTGGAAAACGCAAAATACGAGTTGTTATAGACCACGCAGAAAAAACTACGTTAAGAACAAACATATTCTAGGTAAATCCTAACATAAATTCAGTTTGTTCTGGCATCAAAAATAAATATGTTTGGATCAAACATATTGTTGCATTTGAAGCGAACGAAATGTTTTTGAATCAAATGTGCGTTTCAAGTTGTTTCAACCAGCTAAATGTTTGAAGCAAACATGGATATTATTGTTTTGGTTCGACCACTCATAATATTTTGATATCAATTCTACCAATTTTCATATTCTGGTAGCATTTGACTACCAGATTTCACAATTCCAAACGTTCATATTTCATTTACTTACCTTTCTGTACCTGAAAAACATCCTTATCATTAATTTGGAAGCAAGAAAACATCTGCTTCTACTCTTGCTTCTACTGCTCTGCTGCTGCCGATCGGATCCGATCCGAACTCGAGTGTTTGTTTACTTTTGCAAGAGCGAGCGAGGGGCTGCCCACTAGTGAATGTATAAAACAAACAGGGATTTAATTTGGTTTTAAAAATAAATATGTTTGATTCAAACATATTACCATTTTGGAAATAAACATGTATATTTTTGAAGCAAATGGATGAAATTTGTATCCGTGACTATAGGAAATGAAATGACAAAACAATAGACGATAAATACCCCATGCCACAAATAGAAGATATACTTGACCACTTAGGAAAATCTGTATATTTCACAACACTGGACCTCAAATCTGGATTCCACCAGATCGAAATGGATCCCATCCACAGGGAGAAAACGGCATTTTCTACGGACAAAGGTCACTTTGAGTTCACTAGAATGCCATTTGGTCTAAAAACGCCCTGGCCACTTTCCAGAGGGCCATGAACAACATTCTTAAGGAGTATATCGGGACCATATGTTACGTGTACCTCGACGATATTGTTATCGTTGGACGGAACCTGAAGGAACATTTGAAAAATCTTACATTGATTTTGAAAAGATTGTCATAATTCAATTTAAAAATACAACTTGACAAGTGTGAATTTTTAAAGAAAGAAACAGAATTCCTTGGTCACATCATCTCTGAAGATGGCGTGAAACCAAATCCTGAAAAAATTGAAAAGATTATTAACTGGCCAATTCCCAAAACGGACACACAGATTAAACAATTCCTAGGATTAGCAGGATACTATCGCCGGTTTATCAGAGATTTTTCGAAAATTACAAGACATATGACAAAATATTTAAAAAAGGGCGAAGTATTAAACCTCCAAGACCAGAATTACGTGAACGCATTCAATACATTGAAGCAAATCATATCTACGGATCAAGTATTAGCTTATCCACAATACGATAAACCTTTCATATTTACCACAGATGCGTCAGACCACGCATTCGGTGCAGTTCTGTCACAAATGCAAGAAGGCATTGAAAGACCTATCGCTTTTGGATCCAGAACATTGTCAGACACGGAATCACGATATGCCACAAACGAGAAAGAAGCTCTAGCCATTAAATGGGCTACACAAAAATACAAAAACTATCTCTACGGTGCAAAATTCACTCTTGTTACTGATCACAAACCCTTACTTTTATCAAAACTTCAGATAAAAACCCCAAAATTCTAAGATGGAGATTAGACCTAGAAAATTTCGATTATGACATAAAATATAAAGAAGGACGCGCAAACGTAGTTGCTGACGCCCTAAGCCGACGCCCTTTAGAGGTCAACCAAAATGAAATCGATATTAATGCAAATTCTTCCATTTCAGGTATCAATCAAGGAGAACAAAACATAGATGAACCATCTGCGGATTTAGAAACAGTACATAGTGGAGATGATTCTAATGACTTTTATATACATTTTGTAGATCGACCTGTCAACCACTATAAAAATCAACTGATTTTTCGGATATCTGGAATAACCACAGTAATAAAGGAAACTCTCTTTCAAAATCATCGACGAACGATCGTGGCACAACCTAACTTTTCTAAAGAAGACGTTACCGAATCCCTGAAGCTCCACCACAATGGTAAGCAAACCGCCATTCTCGCCCCTGAACCCATTATGTTAATAATACAAGAGGCATTCAAAGAACACTTTGATGCAAAAGGTCACTTCGTTTTTACAACTAAACTCGTTGAAGATGTACAAAACGAAGAAAGACAGAATCAATTGATTATTAGCGAACACGAGCGAGCACACCGAGGTATAACGGAAGTGATATCTCAATTGAAAAGGTCCTACTACTTCCCTAACATGAGCAAGCTTATCAATATGTTCATCAACTCCTGTCGTGTCTGTAATGCTCATAAGTACGAGCGTAAGCCGTACAATATAAAAATTTCCCCTCGCCCAATAACCGAAAAACCAATGGAACGTGTTCATATGGATATTTTTTATAATGGATTCATGCAACTTTCTTTCCTTGATAGATTCATTTACTAAACACCTCCAATTATACAACATGAAAACAAAAACCTTATCGATGTCCAAAAAGCCTTGACTAAGTACTTTGTATCTTTCGGTATCCCAAAGTTAATTGTGACAGACCACGAAACGACGTTTCAGTCAATTCAATTTAGAAATTTTATTACGCAAACAGGATCTTCTTTAGCTTATGCTTCTTCATCAGAAGCAAATGGTCAGATCGAAAGGGCTCACTCGACTATAATTGAAATCTTTAACAGCAATAAACATAAATTCGAAAAATTAGGAACAAAATCAATAATCAAACTATCAGTTGCTTTATATAATAACTCTGTTCATTCTGCCACATCTTTTACACCTAACGAGCTACTTTTTAATAATAATAATAATAGCAACCCAATAGACATTGTTGATAAAGCAAACAAATTATTTACGGATGCTAGGATCAATATGTACAAAGCCCAAATTAAACAAAGAAAACAAAATTGTAATAAAGAAGATCCACAGGAAATTAAAGACAACCAAACAGTTTATGTTATCCCAAATATTAGGACAAAACGAGATCCCCGCGCCAAAGAAACTATAGCTTGTGATGTGAAACATAGAACTTTTAAAAACGAGAGAAATATTAAAAGAAATAAAAATAAAATCAAACGGTTAAAGACGTAAAATACATATTACAGATTATCATCCACTTTCTGGCCCTCTTTCTACTTGCCGAATCTAAAATGGAAATAAGGAATCTTCACACAGATCCAGTGCTTTTGTTGAAACTAAGAAACTGCGGGATACAGACTGGAACTACAACAATTGTTCACCCCATAAATCTTACTAATATAGAACAGAATGTACTTAACTTCCACACGTTAACAAGAAAATTAGATCCAAAAATTCCAATATTTGAACTGGTCTCTAGGAGAAGTAGGGATTTACTCGATACGTTTTATCAAATAAAACCAATCAGAAGTAGGAGAGTTAGGAGATACGATGCAATCGGAACGGCACTCAAATGGATAGCTGGCACGCCAGATGCAGACGACCTTAAACTCATCAATAGTACCTTGAACGAGCTAATAGATAACAATAATCAACAGATCCAAATCAACACAAGAACCAACGAACGCATCGAGGACATAACCAGGATCGTTAACGAAATAATCCAAAGGGACAATTTAATGAACAAAATTTTACTTCAGGAAGTAGACGCTCTGAACCTTCTAGCCTACATGGACTCCACTTTTAATATCCTAAGAGACATAGAGGATACCATCTTAAAATCCAGATTATCGCTCGCAAACAGTAAACTGCTATCACTAAAAGAGATCTTCGCAATAGAATCCATAATTAACGAACAAGGAATTACAACACAATTTCCGGAGGCAGCATTAGATTTCGTTGAATCCAAAATCGCCATCAAACAAGAGATGTTGCTGTACATTCTACGAATCCCAAAATTAGATACAAAAGCGGAAGTTATCCAAATCACTCCACTACTAGTGAATAATACAATAATTACCGGAATTCCAACCCACATCATAAAATCCGGGCAAGATATTTTCTCGACAGAAAACCCAAATGATTTCATCCAACGTTATCCATTCATCAGAATTATAGAATCCGGATGTGTCAAATCCCTATTTTTTGGCAAACAAAGCCATTGCAATACACTCACGCAATATCACGGCTTTACACAAATGATCTCTGAAGATAAAGTTTTGATCAGTGAGACGGAACAAATAACTCTCACATCAAACTGTGGTCCAGATAATAGGACACTGCATGGAAACTACCTCATTTCTTTCCATAACTGTAGTATTTGGATAAAGAACACCACCTTTACAAACAACGAAGTAACGATTAACACACCTGAAATTCTCGGAGCCTTCCCTGGACTACAAATAAACACATCAGTTTTACAGCAACATAACTTATCTTTCATCTCAAGTCAGTTGTTCGAAAACCGGAGGAAAATTGAGCACATCCAATTTAAACAATATAGAAGCAACACCTGGATATTCAGCATCTTTGGAGAAGTATCTTCAACTTTAGTAATGTTCATAATCATCGTTATTCTATGTCTTCGTTGAAAATTGAAAAACCATCCCAAAAACGAAAAGTAAAGGACAACCTTTTGGCAGATCGATCATCAAGAGGACAACATAAGCCAGAAGCTAAGGGAACAACCAACACCAGTAATTTACAGGCCGAGGACGACCTTTTTCACCCCCCGGAGGAGTTATGTCAATAACCCTACTTACATCAGCACCTATTCGGACTTTGAACCATGCTGACCCAGCGATACATCCAGATTGCCCGATCAGCAGTTTAAGTTATTAAATGCAGGACACGGACCAATCAATCAGTTAGTTCGACAGAGTACGCAGTGAAGTGATAGTGTTAGCAATAAAGTGTAATCGTTTCTCTTTTCAATAAATCAAATGTAATAATGAGTAATAGGTTTTTTTAAAAACCCGAACGTTCCGTTGAATACTTGAAAAATATCGATATGTTAAGAATGTGCTTCTGCACTATAATCCATCCCCATTTGAGAGGCTTAAAGGACCTTTATTCCTAAAAACTAAGTAGCTCCCCCTTCAAAGCGGCTCGGCCTCCTTCCAAGAGGCTCGAAAGCCTCCTTTCGAAAGACCTTTTATGAGGCTCGGAAGCCTCCTTTTAATGTCTCTTGGCCTATTTTCAAAAAACTCGGAAACCTCCTTTCAAAATGGACGATAGCCTTTTTCAAGAAGCTCGAAAGTCCTATCCAAATGCCTCAGAGGCCTTCTTTCAAAAGGCTTGGAAACTTCCTTTTAAGAGACTCGGAAAACCATTTCCAGAGTCTCGGAAGCCTCGTTTCAAGAGGCTTGGAATCTTCCTTTCAAGATACTCGGAATCCTCCTTTCAAGAGGCTAGGAATTCTTCTTTCAAGAGGCTCGGAAGCATCCTTTCAAGAGGCTCGGAAGCCTCCTTTCAAGAGGCTCGGAAGCCTCCTTTCAAGAGTCGGAAGCCTCCTTGCAAAAGGCTCGGAAGCCTCCTTGCAAAAGGCTCGGAAGCCTCCTTCTTTCAAGAGGCTCGGAAGACTCCTTCCAAAAGGCTCGGAAGCCTCTTTTCAAGAGGCTTGGAAGCCTCCTTTCAAGAGGCTTGGCAGCCTCCTTTCAAGAGGCTCGGAAGCCTCCTTTCAAGAGGCTCGGAAGCCTCTTTACAAGAGGCTCGGAAGCCTCTTTACAAGAGACTCGGAAGCCTCGTTTCAAGAGGCTCGGAAACCTCGTTTCAAGAGGCTCGGAAGCCTCCTTTCAAGAGGCTCGGAAGTCTCCTTTCAAGAGGCTCGGAAGCCTCCTTTCAAGAAGCTCGGAAGACTCCTTCCAAAAGGCTCGGAAGCCTCTTTTCAAGAGGCTTGGAAGCCTCCTTTCAAGAGGCTTGGCAGCCTCCTTTCAAGAAGCTTGGAAGCCTCCTTTCAAGAGGCTCGAAAGCCTCCTTTCAAGAGGCTCGAAAGCCTCCTTTCAAGAGCCTCGAAAGCCTCCTTTTAAGAGCCTCGAAAGCCTCCTTTCAAGATGCTCGAAAGCTTCCTTTCAAGAGGCTCGAAAGCCTCCTTTCAAGAGGCTCGGAAGCCTCGTTTCAAGAGGCTCGGAAGCCTTCTTTTAAGAGGCTCGGAAGCCTCCTCTCAAGAGGCTAGGTAGCCTCGTTTCAAGAGGCTCGAAAGCCTCCTTTTAAGAGGCTCGAAAGCCTCCTTTCAAGAGGCTCGGAAGACTCCTTTCAAGAGGCTCGGAAGCCTCTTTTCAAGGGGCTCAGAAGCCTCGTTTCAAGAGGCTCGGAAGCCTCCTCTCAAGAGGCTAGGTAGCCTCGTTTCAAGAGGCTCGAAAGCCTCCTTTTAAGAGGCTCGAAAGCCTCCTTTCAAGATACTCGAAAGCTTCCTTTCAAGAGGCTCGAAAGCCTCCTTTCAAGAGGCTCGGAAGCCTCTTTTCAAGGGGCTCAGAAGCCTCGTTTCAAGAGGCTCGGAAGCCTTCTTTCAAGAGACTCGGAAGCCTCCTTTCAAGAGGCTCGGAAGCCTCCTTTCAAGAGGCTCGGAAGCCTCCTTTTAAGAGGCTCGGAAGCCTCCTTTCAAGAGGCTCGGAAGCCTCCTTTCAAAAGGCTCGAAAGCCTCCTTTCAAGAGGCTCGGAAGACTCCTTTCAATAGGCTCGGAAGCCTCCTTTCAAGAGGCTCGGAAGCCTCCTTTTATGAGGCTCGGAAGCCTCCTTTCAAGAGGCTCGGAAGCCTCCTTTTAAGAGGCTCGGAAGCCTCCTTTCAAGAGGCTCGGAAGCCTCCTTTCAAAAGGCTCGAAAGCCTCCTTTCAAGAGGCTCGGAAGACTCCTTTCAAGAGGCTCGGAAGCCTCCTTTCATGAGGCTCGAAAACTTCCTTTTAAGAGGCTCGGAAGCCTAATTTCAAGTGGCTCGGATCGTCAAAGTCTTGTAGGAAGCTTGATGTATAAACATAATTTAAATAAGAAAGTTTCACGAAAAACCAAAAATTTTAAACAAATGTTTGGATAGAGCTATGTGAGTAATGAAGAGCCACATATCCCGTTAGGTTTCAGAACCGTTTTTCATATATATTATTAGTTACGCTTATTTACCTCAATGAAAGTAGAAGTTCGAAGGGGTACCTCCTAAGAAAAAAGTTGAGAACCGCTGCTCTACGCAGCACACCCAAGTTGTTGTCGCCAGTTGCGATAAAAGCGTTCTCTGCCGCCCACTTCTCTTCTACGCTACCACATTCCAGAATACCTACTCCTCGAATTCCAAGTTCTGCAATGAACGATATCTTCACTGCTGGATCTTCTAGTTGGTCTATATTGATTCGTTGCCGTGCCGCCGCAATCCATAGTCCAATCTCGCCAATAAGAAGATGATAGTCGAAAGCGATGTCAGCGCTGCGTTTATTACGGACTCAGGAAGGATCCGTCTTCATTTTCAGCTGGTCCATTTCCAGAGCAGCCAAACTAATATGCTAACTAAATGCGGCTCTAGCGAAGTAAGTCAAACGCTCGCTGCTGGCTGCAGATGGAAGAAGCGGCGCCGGTGAACTACCATATTTCACGACGCCTTATTGGAGCAAGGACAAATCCGGGTATGGGGCCGTACGCTAATTACGTAAGCAATTTTTCTGAGGTTTCAAACCCCTTCCCCCCTCTCCCATGTAAGATTTATCCCATACAAATCATTTCTTATTTATAAGGAGCGTAAGAAAATGACAGACCCCCCTCCCCCCCTATTCGCTTACTTAATTAGTGTACGATCTCTATGTCTGATCAGCTGAAACGTTGGCTCGACTACACAGAAAAAAATAAAGAAAACTAATAGGCGCGTAAAAAATAAAGACGTGGAAAGTTACACTATTCTGGGCGTACATGGATCATTTCCAACAAGTTCGCCCTAAATGTATGCTATTTCTGTAACATTTTGTCAATTTCTACTGCATGAACCATATCAAAAGTGGCATAATGCTGTAGAAATCGCATACATTCAGGCGAAAATAACGTTTAAATTTCGCTCTTTTTAGCATTCCATTTATGTGCATTACTTTCGTGTAAAGTTCAACAACTTTTTCTATCTGTGTACTTAGAACATCTTTAGTTTTATTAATATTTTTATCGTAATTCGGATATAGCGAAAGGCTGACAATTTGATAAAACTGTAACCAGGTATTGAATCCTAATGAGAATGAACAAGTCTCTTCGAGACAGCAACACGTACGGACGTGTTTTTTGCTCGCGCAAGTGGTTTTTCTCGTTCGGTCGCTGTTTACGTTTTCGTTGGCGTTATTTTCTCCCGGATCCGTCATGGGAGACTCGGTGGCCGATTCGGTCGCAGGAAAAGTGCCTAAGCGCACTGCTCTTGAAGGCGCGGGTAACTCCTCCAAGCAGCTTTTGCAGAGCAACGTGTTCTCGCCGTTGCCGCTTGATGACGCCGGCAATCCGCCGAAAAAGAGGAAGAAGCAGCAATCGCAGCTGCCGCAGGTGCAACCGGAGCGGAAGGAGAAGTGCCCGCCCGTGTTTGTGAAGGGCGATCCGCCGGATTTACGCCCAAAAATTCGCCAGCTGATCGCTAAGGGGCTGAAATGTACTTTTCGGCTCTGCAGCGAGGGCGTGAAAGTGATGCCGGCCAACAGGGACCATCATCAATCCGTCGTGGAGTTCCTCGAGGTCCACAAGTATGAGTACTACACTCATGACCACCCCGGCACGAAGCCGCTCAAGGCTTTGCTGCGAGGACTTCACGACATGAAGGAGGAAGAGCTCCAAGCAGAGCTTGAAAGTTGCGGAATGAAGCCAGTAGCCGTCCACAAGATCGCTCGTCACGACAAGGCGAGGAAATATCGCGACCAGCTTTACCTGATCCATCTGGAGCACGGCTCCACTACCTGGAAGGACCTGAAGCTGGTTGGCGTTATAAATTACACCGTCGTTGACTGGGAGCGATATCGGCCAGTGCACCGCGATGTCACGCAATGCACCAACTGCTTCAATTTCGGGCACGGCACCAGGAACTGCCGCATGAAGCCGCGCTGCAACAAGTGTGGCGAACCCCATCCGACTGACGAGTGCGACAAAATGGAGGTGGCCGATCCCAAGTGCGCCAACTGTGGCGACAAACATCGCCACCACACCACCACAAAGGGCTGCCCAAAGCGAGCCGAGTTCCTGGAAATCCGGAAGAAGGCTTCCACCAGGACCATTCCGAAGAAGAACCGTGTTCCTGTAATCAACGAGGTGAACTTTCCAGCCATCCCGGCTCCCCGTCGTGTGATTCCAATACTCCCACCGCTACAGCCGCACAAGCGACTGGCAGCGGCAGCTGCATCGGTCCAAGCTCCAGCATCGTCGGCACCATCCACCAGCGAATGGCCCCCGCTTCCTCCTCCTGGGTTCCGTCGGCAGTCGGAGAACGAAGCCGTCCCACCGGAAGAATCTGCCCCGCTGTACACTCCGGAGCAACTGATGCCGATCTTCGCGCTGCTCGCCACTCGACTGCGCGGCTGCAAAACCCGATTCGACCAGGTCTTCACACTTGGCATGTTCATCATTGAAAATGGCTGCTAGGGTGGGCCTGGTCAACTGGAACGCTTGCTCGCTAAAGAGCAAAACAATCGAGCTGAAGGATTTCCTTGAGGAGAAGGAAATAGACGTGGCGTTCATCACCGAAACGCACCTAAAACCGGAGGTGAACATCAACATCCCGGACTTCCGCATCGTGCGACTCGACCGGCCGACCAGTGGAGGTGGTGTGGCCATCGCTCTTCGCTACAACATCAACTGTCGTCTGCTTCCAAGCTTCCAGCTCAGTGTCATCGAGGCCATCGGTGTCGAAATCACCACTTCGGTCGGCACAATCGCACTCATCGCGGCGTACTGTCCAACGCAAGCCAAAGCCGGCGATGGATCATCGGCTGCCCTTCGGAGGGACATCGTCAAGCTGACGCGGAGGCAAGACCAGTATATCATTGCCGGCGACTTGAATGCCAAACATCAAGCCTGGGGCAACAGTCGCGGCAATCGAAACGGCACCATCTGGAGTAACGACATGGAGGAAGGCCACTACACGATCCTGAGCCCGGATTCCCCCACTCGGCTGAGTCGGTCCGGTGCCCACGCAACGCTCGACCTCTACGTAACAAACCTGAGTGACCACGTCTCGCAGCCGGTTGTATACCAGGAGCTCAGTTCGGATCACTATCCGGTGGTGGCGGAACTGGGCTCCTCGGTCAATCGGCACCAGCAGTTACGGCGGAACTACCACCGAGTGAACTGGCAGCATTTCCAGCAGTGCGTCGATAACACCGTCGACTTCGAGGTGCGTCCGGAGACGCCGGAAAGTATCGACCGCCAGCTGTGCGCTATCGAGGAGGCGATCACGGCGGCCCGAGAGCAACACGTACCGACGGCTCGGCAGGTAAGCAACTCCTTAAACATCGATACACTCACCAAAGATTTGATTCGATTGCGGAATGTCACTCGCAGGCAGATTCAGCGTACTGATCTACCTGAGCTTAAGGCACGCAGCAATCTAATCACAAAATTATCAAGGCCAGAATGGTGGACCTCAAAAATAACGACTTCTCGAATAAGATCCGCACTCTCCCAGATTATGCTAAGCCGTTCTGGAAAATGACCAAAATTCTAAAATCCAAGCCTCGGCCCATTCCACCTTTGATCCCACTAGACAATAATGGCTCTAAGGATCGCTTGATAACTCCTGCAGAGAAGGTCGCTGAAATAGGTCGTCACTTCGTCAGCTCACACAATCTTGGGCAGAACATCGTCAGTCCACACGAAGCAGCCGTCAACGATCATGCTAACAACATCCATTTGATTCCCAACGACTTCTCGGAGGAGTTGGAGATCTCAGCTGACGAATTGACGGCCTATATCAAATCGTCGAAGAACATGAAGGCCCCAGGCTTCGACAGCATCCTGAATCTCGAGCTCAAACACATGAGTGCTCCGTTCTTTGAGCACCTCTCGCTGATCTTTAATCAGTGTCTCCGGCTCAGCTACTTCCCATCGTCCTGGAAGTCAGCGAAAGTCATCCCCATCCGGAAGCCTGGGAAGGATCCTTCCTCCCCCAAAAGTTATCGACCAATCAGCCTTCTCTCAGGGTTATCCAAGCTATTCGAAAAAGCTATTCATCATCGGTTACTAGAGTCTGCCAAAAATCTCAACATCTTGCTCGAGGAACAGTTTGGTTTCCGACGCGGTCGGTCAACTATACACCAACTGACCCGAGTTACCAACGTCCTCAGACGGAACAAGTTTGTCTCGAAAACATCCGCCATAGCCTTACTCGATGTCGAGAAGGCATTTGACAATGTCTGGCATGATGGCCTGGTGTACAAACTACAACGCTACAATCTTCCCAGCCTGTCGGCAACGACATTCTGGGTCTCAATGAGCGGAGCGAGCTCCGATACGCACAACATCGTTGCATGTGTCCCCCAGGACAGTATCATCGGGCCTTTTCGATCTGTTCACCTTAGAAATGCCAGAACATCCAGAAGGCGGCATTCTGTCTCTGTTCGCAGATAACACCTCCATCTTCTAACAAGGTAGACTGATCAGAGCGCTAGTGGCCAAACACCAACGAGGCCTGGAAGCCCTGACAGAGTACCTCACCAGCTGGAAAATCTGTAGCAACGCGGCGAAGACCCAGGTCATCATTTCCCCCCCTCTAAATTCCCTAAACATGTTCCGCCTGGGGACTGTAAAATCATCCTCAATGGCACGACTGTAGAATGGGCCAAAGAGGCCGACTACCTTGGCTTGACCCTCGACAGCAAGCTTATTTTCAGGCAACAGGTTGACAAAACGGTGACAAAGTGTAACGTCTTGTTGAAACTACTGTACCCTTTGATCAACCGCCGGTCGTCATTGTCCCTGAAAAATAAGCTTGCTGTCTACAAGCAAATCATCCTCCCTGTGATCGAATACGGCATGCTGGTCTGGGAGACCTGCGCTAAAACCCACCACCTCAAACTTCAACGGGTCCAAAACAAACTCCCAGGACAAGAACATCCAAGGTCCACCGTCTGGCCGGAATAAAAACCTTACATGAACGCTTTGGTGAGTGTAAAGAAAAGTTTAGGGTCCGTTGCTTGCACTCGGACCAAGAAGCGCTTAGGGCGCTAGTTCCAATCTAGGTTATCAAATTTTTATTGTAAATATTAGTGTACATAGTAGTTAGGTTATCAAATTTTAAAAAACACACTAGCGCCTCCTGAAGGCCATCATGATACATTATATTTAAAAATTAAGTCAAACATTATAATAATAATAATAACAATAAGTGAAATTGAAGTTGGAGGGCCGCCGGCCGATCACTGTACATGTTAAAATTAATTTGTAGAACAAAAAATGTTTTAAATAAAAAAGAATTTTACTACTACTACGCGCGCGAGCCGTTCCGATCGGGTTTCCCCAGACAACGGACCGTTCGGAGAATAATAAATTCTAAGAATCCAATGAAACTTTCTCACAAGATTCTGAATTTGGTTATGAGATGTTGTTTATCTAAGATGCGTATTGTTGCGAGGAATGACAACAGAAGTTTGACTCAAGACGAAGTTTCTTCATATTACAAAACATTATCTTTCGGCATCTGTCTGTCCGAGCGACGTTCACCGATGGGTGGTTGCTGTAGATAGTTTCCACTGAGGTGGCTTCTTCATTGATTTTATACAAAAGAAGGTTGATCCGACTATCCGAAATAAACTTTCTTCAAAGCGCAAAACTCAATCGTAAATAGCGAATTTGATAGCGCGTCGGAGGGAGATGATGTAGTGAATTTTAATCACTAACAGCAACTAAACTACCACGCCAAACCCGATGCCACCGAAACAGTCCATTTTCGCAATTAACTCTTTCTTTTCATAAAATGTTGGTCCTGAGAAGAACCAATTTTCTTTTCCCAATGCGCCTTCTGTCCAATAACTAACTGCATCCAATCACTTGTCGACACCTTGCGTTGCAACTGTCCGACCGCCACTTGATGATTTTTCGCTAAGCCTCCAAAAGTTGAAATAAATTTTTAGCATTGCCACCCACTCCGTGCTGCTGTGTCCGCTCCGCTGCATTGAATGTCGAACCGCTCTCTGTGGAATCCCGATCAAAACGGCTCGCGCGCGCTGAACAGCAGCTTTCTTGTATTTAATAAATTAAGCCCGTTAGCCCCGCCCCTTTGTGATCTGATATGGGTGAAAATATAACGTGCACTCATAACGATTAATGAAGGGGCGGGGCTAATGGAATTACTTCATTAGATATAAGAAGGCTGCTTTTCGGCGCGCGAGCCATTTCGATCGGGATTTCGCAGATAACGGACCGTTCGGAGAATGACAAATTCTAAGAATCCTATGAAATTTTCTCGATTCTGAATTTGGTTATGAGATGTAGTTTATCTTAGATGTGTATTGTTACGAGGAATAACAGCAGAAATTTCACTCAAGACGAAATTTCTCCATATTACCAATTATTATCTCTTGCCATCTGTCTGTCCGAGCGACGTTCACCGATGGGTGGTTGCTGTAGAAAGTTTCCACTGAGGTGGCGTCTTCATTGATTTTATATAAAAGAAGGTTGATCCGACTATCCGAAATAAACTTTCTTCAAAGTGCAAAACTCAATCGTAAATAGCGAATTTGATAGCGCGTCGGAGGGAGATGATGTAGTGAATTTTAATGGATGGAATCACTAACAGCAACTAAACTACCACGCCAAACCCGATGCCACCGAAACAGTCCATTTTCGCAATTAACTCTTTCTTTTCATAAAATGTTGGTCCTGAGAAGAACCAATTTTCTTTTCCCAATGCGCCTTCTGTCCAATAACTAACTGCATCCAATCACTTGTCGACACCTTGCGTTGCAACTGTCCGACCGCCACTTGATGATTTTTCGCTAAGCCTCCAAAAGTTGAAATAAATGCTGTGCTGCTGTGTCCGCTCCGCTGCATTGAATGTCGAACCGCTCTCTGTGGAATCCCGATCAAAATGGCTCGCGCGCGCTGAACAGCAGCTTTCTTGTATTTAATAAATTAAGCCCGTTAGCCCCGCCCCTTTGTGATCTGATATGGGTGAAAATATAATGTGCACTCATAACGATTAATGAAGGGGCGGGGCTAATGGAATTACTTCATTAGATATAAGAAGGCTGCTTTTCGGCGCGCGCGAGCCATTTCGATCGGGATTTCGCAGACAACGGACCGTTCGGAGAATGACAAATTCTAAGAATCCTTTGAAATTTTCTCGATTCTGAATTTGGTTATGAGATGTAGTTTATCTTAGATGTGTATTGTTACGAGGAATAACAGCAGAAATTTCACTCAAGACGAAATTTCTCCATATTACCAATTATTATCTCTTGCCATCTGTCTGTCCGAGCGACGTTCACCGATGGGTGGTTGCTGTAGAAAGTTTCCACAGAGGTGGCGTCTTCATTGATTTTATATAAAAGAAGGTTGATCCGACTATCCGAAATAAACTTTCTTCAAAGTGCAAAACTAAATCGTAAATAGCGAATTTGATAGCGCGTCGGAGGGAGATGATGTAGTGAATTTGAATGGATGGAATCACTAACAGCAACCAAACTACCACGCCAAACCCGATGCCACCGAAACAGTCCATTTTCGCAATTAACTCTTTCTTTTCGTAAAATGTTGGTCCTGAGAAGAACCAATTTTCTTTTCCCAATGTTCCTTTCCAACTAACTGACACCACAATTTGTAATAAATTTTCAGCATCGGCACTGGCGGTGCGGGATCGCCACAGTGCTATTTTTATGGTCAACCTTTTCTTCATATGAAATTCTGGTTCGTTGAGGTTGAATGATCTGCAGCAACACATCGAGCACCACCACCAATGCGATGGATTTCCTTTGAAAATGTCATTAGCGACTCCGTGATGCTGTGTCCGCTCCGCTGCGATCGCTTTGATGCGTCTGCTCTGCGTAAAATCTTGTTCAAACTGAGGATTAGATCCAAACCCGCAAGTGATTGATTTTTGATGTCTGTGCAAGTGATGCATGTACGTGATTGGTTGGTTGACCTATTTCTAAACTTTTTATCAATTTTTTATAATAAATAGTTAAAATTCAGTTTTTTCATATAAATACAAAGAAGCGTTGACTCATCCTTGATCGAATGGTCCAAAATAATTGAAAATCCATCAAGACACGGATGAGCTATTAACGTTTAAAGTCTATCATATTTTCGACACTGTCTTCGATTTCCGCAATCGCAAAGTGTACCCCAATATAGAAAACACAGATGTAGTCCTACGTCAAAAGTTCTACTGCTGTAGAAATCTCCATTTTAACGTCTAATAAATTAAGTAAGTATTTCAAGTTAACGGGTCCAGTTTTTTCTTAATTAAAATACCTAATAATTTAATTTCTCAAATTCACTCACTAAATATCCACGTTCATCTATTTTATTTGTTGTTGTACCTTTTTTCATAGCTTTTTTTTTTGTTCGATCACAACACTTAGAGAAACCAGTTAATTTATTCATATTTAGGTGCCCCGCTTGCTTTATTCAACAATATGCTTAAAATCAGGCAGGATCGCCAAATGTGGAGTGTAATCTGGCTGTAGGCAAGGGGGAGCCACGTGCACTTCCAACACCTTATGCCATTTTGATGGTTGACTGCATGTGGCTATCGACTCATTGCCCGATTGCTTTGATTGCTAATAATGTGACTGTCAGTTATTGTTCGAATTAAACCTACTTCGATGGTTTTGAAGCAATTGAATGTTTGCTTTATAGCTATAGTAAACGGCAAGTGCTGTTTCGCTGCCACACAGATATTTTAGTAACAAGATAAACATTGTCGCTGTCCGGAACATCTTTTGCTGGCGAGGATAGGGGATCTAAATGTCAATGAAGGAAAAATACATACGATTTGACAGTTAGGTACCACACATGTTTCGGACAGCAGAACAAAGGAAACCGAACCGACAATCTTTATCTGGTGAATCTAGTAACTAAAATATCTGGGGATGACTTTCGCTTACTTCCCGGTCGATGAGAAGTAGCTGAGACGGATACACTGAAGCCCAGCGAAAAGTGCTCGAAAAACACATGAGTTGTTGAAACATGATGTGGCCTTCGTGTTTTTCGAAGATTTGATATAGGCCATCAATTAGCCAGCTGAGATCTCCAAGTCCTTCAAAAAGTCGTTGGGAATCAAATGGATGTTGTATGGCTGCTTCGTGTGGACTAAGGACGTTCTGTTCAAGATTGTGCGATCTGACGAAGTGACGACCTGTTTCGGCGACCTTCTCTGCAGGAGTTATTAAGCGATCCTTAGATACATTGTTATCTAATGGAATCAAAGGTGGAATGGGCTGAGGCTTGTATTTTGGAATTTTGATTATTTTCCAGAACGGCTTAGCACAGTCTGTAAGACGTGTCGTTCATATTTGTGATATACCGTTTTGACTCAAATCCCGGACATGACTCATATTCCGAACATTAACGTTTTTGCGACCTCGAACTAAAAATATCATCGATTTTCCGTAAGGTGAACCAAGGTAACAAAAGAAGTCAATTTAGTGTAAGTTAATATCTTCATAGATATGAAAATCGCTGCTAGTTGATCGATCTCCAGTGTACCGAAAATGTGTTGCAGTCCCTCATATGATTGTTCATGCGTTTTACACTCTGTCATTTAGATATTTACTCAACATTTAGATATACATCGTCATCATTCTCGTTCGTACCAGCTCGTTTCTCTATCAATTTTGTCAATTTAGATTATTACACATATGTGTCGAATATTTGCCTTGTTCTACTGAGAAATAAGGCTTAGTAATGCTAAAAAAATCAGAAGGGTTATGTACAAGACACAACCGCCCAACGTAAACTACGTAAGACAGTTTGTTCATTGAGGATTGTAGTGCCATCATACATGAATATTTTTAGAAAATTCATTTGATTACTTATGTCACTGGTTTCGAACAAAACTAGCGTATCTTGAGATATGAAAATTGTTGGATACGACAATTGTTTAAAAAAAATTTACTGTGAAAAGCCAAATTTATTCATCAGTGGTAATGATGCCTTTCTTGGATCCGAATTGCCTACATTTGGGTTTTGAAGCATTTGATGAAATATTTCAATAGAAATATTTTCCGTTTGCAACTTTTATTATTCAGAAACATTCCAATCATAGGCATATCTTGTTTTTCGTGCATCACTAGAAATCATAAAATGTCAATCATGTACCAAAACCCAATTAATTTGGTGGTGATGCGCGCGAGTAGTAAACGTTGCGGACGGGAAAAGAGGGTATGTGTGTTATTACAATCTAACTCCCACTGTCTGGCAGTGTCACCAGTGTTGGTAAAATCTCAAAATCTCAAATCTCATCGCCGATTCAAACCATGCGTGAGTCAAATCCTTTCTGAATCATGGCCCAGAGATTTGCTCATGATTCGAATCACAATTTGCATCATTGCATGATATTTACGTGATCTTCATTGTTAAATGCATTGAATTAACTGTTTTCTTCTAAAACAATGGCTAACATACGCCTCGATTGCGTTTTGACGCTTTTAAAACGAAATCATTTTTCGGTGAGTGAGCGAAGCGATGCGATTCTGGCCGAGAAACTCAAGCGCGATGCTCCCCCTGCAGAATCGCAGGTGAGTTAGCTCGTGCATGAAACCTCGATGATTCAGATTTGAGTATGATTCTACCAACACTGAGTGTCACTATGGATAAAATATTCGTGCAACCATTTTATTAATATCATTGCAAGACTTTTGAATCAGGGATCAAGAAGGTGATAACTCTATTGTAACTCATATAGCCCGTTTCAAGAACGTATGCGTTCCGAAGCTTTTGTCGTGTACAATAAGTACCGCATGATTCATTCCTGTAATAACACTTCCTGAATCAAAGTTAAATCCTTCTGATTCAGGCGCGCATTTAATTGGACAAAATATTATTAGGCCGATAAGGGGATCGTAGTATGCTACGTCAGAAGAGCGACGCGTTTTTTTGTTCCGTCAAATTTTCAATTTCCAATTTTAGTTAATAACGTTCATCTTAAGAAAAGTTAATAATTAATATGATTGTGCCAGTGCCGGAATCTCAACAATAAAGAAGCAGTGTGAAGACATTGACGGATCAAGAATATTCGGCTGGATCTTAGTACAAGTATATCAAGTTTTTGAAGAGCGGTCATGGTTGAGAGTCGTGTGGATCGGTGTTTCGATATTCAAATAATCGAAAGAACTCAACGACCAGCAACGTGGATATCCTCAAGAATCATATTCTTTGGTATAGATGCATCAGCGAGGATCTCTGAATATGTTGTAAGTTACTGGGGTCCTACACGACATGGATGGTAAGGTATTGCCCGCAAGGTAGGTGGATATTTTTTTTCCCGTTATGATACGAGAGACCCATGCAAAGGAATGACAACTTTTCTCTATAGAGTGGCGAATCCAATTGAAGCTTCGCGAACTATTGTACAATTACTCTCATGCGTATTCTTTTACTATTATCAAATACAGTGTTTTTTCTTAATTTATTACTGTGATTTTTTATAGTATTTTCAAATTTATCACTTAAATGCGGAAATTGGTTGTTGGATTCTCAGTGAGCAGGCAGTGTGAGGACTTTATCGCATACATGGGGAATATCGTTTAGATGAACTGTAACACTCGAGCAGCAACAAGCATTCTTGATTTATCGGTTAGTTCAGTGAATTTGATCTAGTATTGTTGATGATATTGCTCCGAGTCGTATCAACTTTAAATTATGTTGATATTATTATGCACAAAAATTATCTCAGTTATTTTTTAAACACATTTCAAAATATTTCCATAATTTTGCATTTTTTTTTATTTCAACATATTTTCATTTTATTGTAAGTTCTAAACACTATTCCACACATTTGAAAAAAACATATACAGGCATACCTCGATAGTACGTACCCTCGATAGTGCGTACCCTCGATAGTACGTACCCTCGATTGTACGTACATTTTACCTCGATAGTACGTACAAAAAAAAATTTTTTTTTCGTTCAATTTTCTTTACGATTTTAGTAAAAATTTGAATATGCTTTGATCATGGCACATGCGGGGGTCCTTCATATGTTACGTAATAATTTCACAACTGATTTAAACGCCATCGTGAGCTTATAAGGAATTTAGTAGCAAAACTTTGAAAAAGTAGCGTGTAATAAATGTTTGCCAGTCTTACGTAACACACATTTTACTATCATTTTAAACAATTGAAGGAACATCTGAAACAGCTGAGCGAGTGTTATCAGCGATTATTGAAATTGTATGGGTATGATTGTCTTAGAAAGCATATTAGCTATCCACTTAATTGAACAATTATTATTTTTATGAATTATTTTATCTATCAAGGAAATTAGTTGCAGTTCTAGAACCCCATGCATTAGTTCACCTGATAGACCAGAGAATATTTCCCCGAGGAGTGAATTAATTCTATCATGGGAATGGTGAATCATAAAATTGAATTTTCGGCTAGATATTTTACTGTTTAATTAAGTTTACATTAAGTTTAGTTCCATTCGATCCACTTGTCGGTAATTTATTTTTTTTTCTTGAGGAACAAATTAGCAACGTTACTAAAATGAGGAAAATTTTTGGTGGAAAATTTCCTCTGGAACGTCTTACTGAGTTTATCATGGAACAGTAGTTTCTCCCAAGAGTTCTCCCTGGGATACCTTGGTAGTTTGGTCGAAAATTCCATACATGATTTAACTTGATATTCTATCTAGACCTGTGCGCCGATTGAAATTTTATCGACGGTGAGGCGTGATAGATCATTTTCAGCCCGTGCCAGTGGCGTGATGGTGATTGGCGGCGGCGTGAGTCAGCGTAAATCAATTTCGTGTATTACAAGTTTTCCGGAATTTATCTGGATGTTCCTCCAGGAATTCCTCCGGAAGTTTCTCCGGGAATTCCTACGGGAGTTTTTCCAGATATTTCTCTGAAAGTTCCTACAGGAATTCCTCCGGAAGTTCCTCTAGGAATTTCTCCGCGAATTTTTACGAAATTCCTCCCGACATCCATTATAAATTATAGTCAAATATTTCTCCGGTAATCCTTCCAAATATACCCTCTAAATTCCATTATGTTCGCGGTAATTTCTTCAGCAATTCATTTAGGAATTCTCTTAGAAATTTCCACATCCCCTTTCCCAGAACTTCCACCAGAAAATTATTCAGAAATTCCCATGTAAACTCCTCCGGGCATTCTCTCTGGAGTTACTCTAGAGATTCCATCAAGATCTCTCCATTAATTACTTCGAGGTCTTTCCGTATTTTCTTCAGAAACTCACGCCCCAGGAATTGTTCCGGAAATTCCTCCAAGAACTCTCCCGGAAAATTGTTCCCGTTTTTTTCTTCGGGAATTCTCAAGGAAATTCTTTGCAAAATTCGTCTGCAAATTCATCTCGCTACAAAAAATAAATTTCGCCAAAACCAGTGTTGGAAATACTCGCTTCACGAGTAAGAAAAGAGTGTAATTGGGCCTACCAGAAATGCCATACTCGCGCGAACCTACTGTCTGCATTGCTTGCTTTGTTCGCGGGTACGGGCAGAGTAAAGACAAAAAGCAGGGCAGTATTTTTTCGCGAGTAAAAATCATGATCGCGAGTATTTGTGGTTACTTCGAATAAAATGGATAAACATAAACACAGTAACAATGAACAAATGTGTACTTGCTCGAACATCCGTGTGAATTATGTTCCGAGGTTGGTTTATGACATTTTGTAAATTAGCCCGAATGACTCGCGAAGCTCCACGAACATTTTTCGGGGTTCGCTTTTATGTTTTCTTTGCGAGTAGAGGGTGGGCAAGAAAAGGTAAAACAAGTGTTCGCGAGTATTTTGCATGGCATGGTTTTTGTGAACAAGGTTCACAGATTTACACCACTGGTCAAAACTCTTTCGGAATACAAAAACTCACCTTGAAATTCCTCTGGAAATTATTTAAGGGATTCTCCCGGAAGATCCTGCAGCCATTCTCAAAATTTCTACGGTACTTCGCTTAAAATTTCTAAAAAAAATCATCCAAAATGCCCTTCAGTATTTTCCGAGATTTGCGCCCAAAACGGGGGAGCGTAAATGGAATCAGAGCGTAAAAAGAGGGAGCGTTATTTCGAATTTAGGGCGTAAAAAGAGGGAGCGTTATTTGGAATTTTGAGCGTAAAAAGAGGGAGCGCTATTTGGAATTTGGAGCGTAAAAAAAGTTTGCAATCTTTTAGGTAAGCAAAATTTGATATTTACCTCACTTTTAGTCTTAAGATGTGTATTTTACCAATTTTGGTATTAAGGTCGTCCAAATTGTTTCCGTTGTCATGGTCGTCCAATTGTTTGAATGCTGAGGCCTTAAGATGTTCTTGGTACGCCAAAAAATCAACAAGTCATGAGTGGTGCAGATCCTTGATAACGTACAGTAAGACGTTCATCATCGTTTTCACGTATTTAAAGTTTTACAAGAACCTCCTGGAGCTTGGACTTGTGTTTTGTGACACATTGGATAGAACGCAACCATTGCATAGGTTCACGGCCATCCAAGAAAACCCTGGAATAGGCCTTAAGATCTACACGCGTAACCAGAAATCTTTCGCCTTGTTTCAAAAATGGTTCAACCCCTTTGTGGTACATAGAATAGAATGCGTCCATTGCATAGGTTCACGGTCATCCAAGAAAACCCTGGAATAGGCCTTATGATCTACACGCGTAACCAAAAATCTTTCGCCTTGTTTCAAAAATGGTACAACCCCTTTGTGGTACATAGAATAGAATGCGTCCATTGCATAGGTTCACGGTCATCCAAGAAAACCCTGGAATAGGCCTTAAGATCTACACGCGTAACCAGAAATCTTTCGCCTTGTTTCAAAAATGGTACAACCCCTTTGTGGTACATAGAATAGAATGCGTCCATTGCATAGGTTCACGGTCATCCAAGAAAACCCTGGAATAGGCCTTAAGATCTACACGCGTAAACAGAAATCTTTCGCCTTGTTTCAAAAATGGTACAACCCCTTTGTGGTACATAGAATAGAATGCGTCCATAGCCTAGGTTCACGGTCATCCAAGAAAACCCTGGAATAGGCCTTAAGATCTACACGCGTAACCAAAAATCTTTCGCCTTGTTTCAAAAATGGTACAACCCCTTTGTGGTACATAGAATAGAATGCGTCCATTGCATAGGTTCACGGTCATCCAAGAAAACCGTGGAATAGGCCTTAAGATCTACACGCGTAACCAGAAATCTTTCGCCTTGTTTCAAAAATGGTACAACCCCTATGTGGTACATAGAATAGAATGCGTCTATTGCATAGGTTCACGACCATCCAACTGAATAGGCCTGGAATAGGCCTTACGATTTACACGCGTGAACAGAAATCTTTCGCCTTGTTTAAAAAATGGTACAACCCCTTTGTGGTACATAGAATAGAATGCGTCCATAGCCTAGGTTCACGGTCATCCAAGAAAACCCTGGAATAGGCCTTAAGATCTACACGCGTAGCCAGAAATCTTTCGCCTTGTTTCAAAAATGGTACAACCCCTTTGTGGTACATAGAATAGAATGCGTCCATAGCCTAGGTTCACGGTCATCCAAGAAAACCCTGGAATAGGCCTTAAGATCTACACGCGTAAACTGAAATCTTTCGCCTTGTTTCAAAAATGGTACAACCCCTTTGTGGTACATAGAATAGAATGCGTCCATTGCATAGGTTCACGGTCATCCAAGAAAACCCTGGAATAGGCCTTAAGATCTCCACATGTAAACAGAAATCTTTCGCCTTGTTCCAAAAATGGTACAACCCCTATGTGGTACATAGAATAGAATGCGTCTATTGCATAGGTTCACGGCCATCCAAGAAAACCCTGGAATAGGCCTTAAAATCTACACGCGTAACCAGAAATCTTTCGCCTTGTTTCAAACATGGTACAACCCCTATGTGGTACATAGAATAGAATGCGTTCATAGCCTAGGTTGACGGTCATCCAAGAAAACCCTGGAATAGGCCTTAAGATCTACACGCGTAAACTGAAAAATATTTCGGCTTGTTTCGAAAGTGGTACAACCCCTTTGTGGTACATATAATAGAATGCGTCCATTGCATAGTTTCGTGGTCATCCAAGAAAACCCTGGGTAAGGGCCTTAAGATCTACACGTGTAATTTAAAATCTTTCGGTTTGTTTCAAAAGTGGTACAACCCCTTAGAAAAAAGCCTTAAAATCTACACGCTTAACCAAAAATCTTTCGCCTTGTTTCAAAAGTGGTACAAGCTCGTTGTGGTACATAAAATATAATGCGTCCATTGCATAGGTTCATGGTCATCCAAAAAAAAACTCTTGAAAAGGCCTTAAGATCTACACGCGTAACCAGAAATCTTTCGGCTTGTTTCAAAAGTGGTACAACCGCTTTGTGGTCCATAGAATAAAATGTGTTCATGGCATATGCTAATGGCCATCCTAGAAATTTATGGAGTAATACTTCTAGGCTTACACCAATAACAGTTGGTCTTTAACCTGATATAAATACGGTACATGGTCTATGCAATATTAGCCCGTTTTTTTCCTTGCGTTTCCGGCGTGAAATTGTCTCGTTCCAATTTATTCACATTTTGCATTTCCAAGGAATAAACAGTTACGTACGTGATATGAATGAATTTTGTATACTACCTGGAACCCATGACAACAAGAACTACTTGGGATGCACACATTCCAACAGATGAAGATGCGCAACTTGTTATTTTTTCAATTAATGGTTCCATAATGGAGGGTAACCAGTAGACCTTGACTCTACGGAGTTCGTAGATTACTTCGAACCCATGACAATAACAAGCAGTACATGGAATGCAAATATATAAAGTACATATTCATTTATTTAGACTACATCTAAACAGATAACACTGAATCAGCAATTTGACGCCACAATACACGGTTCGAGGCCGCATCTCTCCATCCTCGAATACATCCCAGACCCCACGCTCGCCAAGTCATTTTGCACCTGGTCTGTCCATCTCGCTCGCTGCGCTCCACGCCGTCTCGTAACTGCCGGATCGAAAGCGAACACCATCTTTGCAGGGTTGCTGTCCGGCATTCTTGCAACATGTCCTGCCCATCGTACCCTTCCGGCTTTAGCTGCCTTCTGGATACTGGGTTCGCCGTAGAGTTGGGCGAGCTCGTGGTTCATTCTTCGCCGCCACACACCGTTTTCTTGAACACCGCCAAAGGTGGTCCTAAGCACCCGTCTATTGAATACTCCGAGTGCTTGTAAGTCCTCTTCGAGCATTGTCCATGTTTCATGTCCGTAGAGGACAACCGGTCTTATTAGCGTCTTGTACATGACACATTTGGTGCGGTGGCGAATCTTTTTTGACCGCAGTTTCTTCTGGAGCCCGTAGTAGGCCCGACTTCCACAAATGATGCGCCTTCGTATTTCACGACTAAAATTGTTATCAGCCGTTAGCAAGGATCCGAGGTAGACGAATTCCTCGACCACCTCGAAGGTATCCTTGTCTATCGTAACACTAATATACAATATTGACCCGATTTTGTCACTCTTCGATATTGTCATCTCTGATTTTGTCGACCCCGCATTTTTGTCGTTTTTATTATTTTCAAATAATAACGCAAACTACAATGATTTTCGTGAAATAACGTTCATCGCCTGTGGTTTATTCTGAATTAATTCAAAGAACCTGTCAAGAATTTTGTAAGCCTCTTCGACAAGAAATTACGGATTCCGTTCACGTATTTTGCCTTTCCAAGGCATAAACTGATTCATATTGGCGAAACAAACAAAAAAAATTAAAATAAAAATTGTTCCAATTTTGTCACATTTTCTATTTCATCACCCAGAATTCACTAGGAATGATAAAATCGGGATATGACTGTACCAAGAAGAGGCCACAAAAAGTGTTCAACGTTCAATATCTGCATCCATTACGGAGCACACGACCACAAAAAGAATTACTTTAAAGACAAACATAGACCAAGAAGGGCTCACACAACTTGTTTATTTTCAATTAACTGCCCCCATTAAGGAGGTTGACTCTATGTTCGTAGACTACCAGGAACTCACGACAACAACAAGAACTATTTTAAAAACACACATATATAAGGAAGGGGTCACACAACTTGTTTATTCTTCAATAACTGCCTCCATTACGGAGGTTGATCCACAGACCTTGACTCTATGGAGTTCGTAGACTACCTGGCGTCAATGACAACATCAAGATCTACTTGAAATACAAATATATACCTAGAAGGGGTCGCACAACTTGTTTATTCTTCAATAACTGCCTCCATTACGGAGGTTGATCCACAGACCTTGACTCTGTGGAGTTCATAGACTACCTGGAGCCTACGACAACAACAAGAATTACTTGGAATACAAACATATACCAAGAAGGGGTTACACAACTTGTTTGTTCTCCAATTACTGTCTCCGTTACGGAGGTTGATCCACAGACCTTGACTCTATGGAGTTGGTAAACTTCCTGGAGCCCACGACAACAACAAGAACTACAAGGAATACAAAGAAGGGGTCACACAACTTGTTTATTCTTCAATAACTGCCTCCATTACGGAGGTTGATCCACAGACCTTGACTCTATGGAGTTCGTAGACTACCTGGCATGAATGACAACATCAAGATCTACTTGAAATACAAATATATACCTAGAAGGGGTCGCACAACTTGTTTATTCTTCAATAACTGCCTCCATTACGGAGGTTGATCCACAGACCTTGACTCTGTGGAGTTCGTAGACTACCTGGAGCCTACGACAACAACAAGAACTACTTGGAATACAAACATATACCAAGAAGGGGTTACACAACTTGTTTATTCTCCAAAAACTGTCCCCGTTACGGAGGTTGATCCACAGACCTTGACTCTATGGAGTTGGTAAACTTCCTGAAGCCCACGACAACAACAAGTTCTACAAGGAATACAAACATATACCCAGAAGGGGTCACACAACTTGTTTATTTTTCAATAACTGTCTCCGTTACGGAGGTTGATCCACAGACCTTGACTCTATGGAAATGGTAAACTTCCTGGAGCCCACGACAACAACAATAACTACAAGGAATACAAACATATACCCAGAAATGTGTCACACAACTTGTTTTTTCTTCAATAACTGCCTCCATTACGGAGGTTGATCCACAGACCTTGACTCTATGGAGTTCGTAGACTACCTGGCATCAATGACAACATCAAGATCTACTTGAAATACAAACATATACCAAGAAGGGGTTACACAACTTGTTTATTCTCCAATAGCTGTCTCCGTTACGGAGGTTGATCCACAGACCTTGACTCTATGGAGTTGGTAAACTTCCTGGAGCCCACGACAACAACAAGAACTACAAGGAATATAAACATATACCCAGAAGGGGTCACACAACTTGTTTATTGTTCAATAACTGCCTCCATTACGGAGGTTGATCCACAGACCTTGACTCTATAGAGTTCGTAGACTACCTGGCATCAATGACAACATCAAGATCTACTTGAAATACAAATATATACCTAGAAGGGGTCGCACAACTTGTTTATTCTTCAATAACTGCCTCCATTACGGAGGTTGATCCACGGACCTTGACTCTGTGGAGTTCGTAGACTACCTGGAGCCTACGACAACAACAAGAACTACTTGGAATACAAACAAATACCAAGAAGGAGTTATACAACTTGTTTGTTCTCCAATAACTGTCTCCGTTACGGAGGTTGATCCACAGACCTTGACTCTATGGAGTTGGTAAACTTCCTGGAGCTCACGACAACAACAAGAACTACAAGGAATACAAACATATACCCAGAAGGGGTCACACAACTTGTTTATTTTTCAATAACTGCCTCCATTACGGAGGTTGATCCACAGACCTTGACTCTATGGAGTTCGTAGACTACCTGGCATCAATGACACCATCAAGATCTACTTGAAATACAAATATATACCTAGAAGGGGTCGCACAACTTGTTTATTCTTCAATAACTGCCTCCATTACGGAGGTTGATCCACAGACCTTGACTCTGTGGAGTTCGTAGACTACCTGGAGCCTACGACAACAACAAGAACTACTTGGAATACAAACATATACCAAGAAGGGGTTACACAACTTGTTTATTCTTCAATAACTGCCTCCATTACGGAGGTTGATCCACAGACCTTGACTCTGTGGAGTTCGTAGACTTCCTGGAGCCCACGACAACAACAAGAACTACTTGGAATACAAACATATACCAAGAAGGGGTCACACAACTTGTTTATTCTTCAATAACTGTCTCCATTACGAAGGTTGATCAACAGATCTTGACTGTGTGGAGTTCGTAGATCATGACAACCGCTAATACCACTTCGCATGCAAGCCTATATTCTGTTTCTAGAACATCCGTAGTACTTAGATCATCTAAAAACAACCTCCGAAACTAATCCAAATTTGCCTCATATAAATGCTTGAAACTTTTTACGCTCCTATAGGGCGTAAAAAGAGGGAGCGTTATTTCGAATTTGGAGCGTAAAAAGAAGGAGCGTTATTTGGAATTTTGAGCGTAAAGAGAGGAGCGTAAAAGGAGGGAGCGTAAAAGGAGGGAGCGTAAAAGAGTTTTTACAGTAATGAATCATACATTTCATTGTTTGCAAAGGATAAATGATTATGGAAAATGTGTTATTTTATCACAATTTTTATGTTCGTTATATTCATTTGATTTTTCATCTCACTCACCATATGTAATATTCATTCGTTAGATGCATTGCTACAAAATAGCAAATATATTCAAACTTTTCAAATAATTAAAATTGATAAATACCTTGCAAATTTATTAGGTGTATCACTTTGCTATCAATTTGCTGGCTTCATCAATTGTGAGAAGCGGAACCTAATCGAAACCAGAACGTAATATGATTACGATACGATATGATTAAATTATTCATCCCTGATTGAGATAAAGATCATGATTAACGATTGATTTATTTTCTGACAATGATTCTATTCTTCTTCTATGACTTTATATTTCAACTGGAACTTGACCTGCTATTCTTAGGTACCTACCTACTTTTCTAGGTATTTCATATTGAACATTCGAGTATTGTATTATTAATTTTTAAATTGTGTTGAAAAATATGCTTCTCCAGATATGAAAAGTAACAATATTTTGGATGTACAGTTTTGAACAAAAAGGTAAATAATTTTTAATTAAAGAATACTAATTTTGATTTAATTATTCCTTATTTCTTATAAAATGAAAAGTAGACGAAAAAAATCTGTTCAAAAGATATTTCAAACAAACTGTCTTCCTGTTTTGCCAAATGCTACTACTAGGGTAAAGGATGTATTTTGGACCACCCTTACGGGAGCTCTTATTTTGGACCACCAAGAGGAATTTGCACTCAGTGGTCCAAAATATGAGCCGTCGAACTGGTGGTCCAAAATACCTCCCTTATCCTATACTACAATAAAATCCAGCGCTCTTTATAAAATAGAAATTATATCGTTAAATTAAGGACAATTTTAGACAAAAAAATTCATCACATTATGAACATATGAACTTTAACATTCATTTACACTGTAAAATTTGTCGTACCATAAGCCAGATTTCCTCCCAGATTAAAATAAAATGATTTTGATAATTGTTTTTATTTTCAATTACACAATGCTAACTTTGAATTCAACAGTTTTCCCTAAAAACAATAATTATGATTAATAATTTAATTTACTTAATTTAATTTACTACATTTTACTTAATTTTGTTCTTTTCATTTTCTTCAATTGCTTGAATGATATAAACATTGAGAAATAAACTTTTTTTTACCATGGAAAGCATCTTACAATAACCAATTCAAATTTCAAATCTTGTAATTACCTAATTGTAGATTGAATATTATTTTCTCCAGAACTCCATCTAAGAATTTAGCAAAGGTTTATGCTATGCTATTTAATTGTTTTTGAATGAGGTCCTGCATGAGGTTCTTATCCCAACAACTTCCATATTCGTGTGGCCAACCGGTAAAATATTATTGTCTTATTTCCACACACTGAATTTATTTTATAATGTTCGGTGATTCCTGCCGTACTTCCTGCATCTGAACAGTAAGATAAATCTTTGGAAGATTAAATTTCACGTTTAGGAAATTTGGTTACAGATCCGTTTATATATTAAAATATCTGATAGGCTATAATAGGGTAGGATGGGGCAAGATGGGTCGCCTAAGGCGAACCCTGAATATCTCAAAACAGAAACATTTTAATTCAACTTTTCAACATGGATCTATAAAAATAGCTCATAATCTGTAAACCAGAGGTATAAAATAACAAAAACTCCACTTTTTATTCCATTTCGAGTCATTAAAGTAGAAGTCTATTTTTCTGTCAATCGAAAAATGACGGGGTAAGATGGGTCAAACAGCGGGGCAAGACGGGTCACCTTTAAATACTGCAATTAATAATGTTTTTATTCCCAATATTGAATTACACACAGATAGATAGCTTTATTGCCAATGATTATATTGAATAAAACATAATTTTTGAGCCTTGGATGAAGAAATGGCTCTACATTCAAAAATGTCTACAAATTCTTATAAAAAAAGCCGTCTGAGTATTGCTTTCATAAAGACAAAAAAATAGACATTTTCAATAAACAAAATAACACCATTATGTCAAAAGTAACCTTGAAATGATTAAACCAGCAATGGAAAATATGTTTTGAATACGAACTATGCCCTTCAGTATGTGCTGACCCATCTTGCCCAATTTGTAAGTTCATGCTACAATGTCTATTTTTCGATCAAACTAATTTATTTCAAAGCAGTTAGTACAACATCACTTGTATTACAAATCATACTTTTCCCATATTACCAAAAATGTTAAAATTTTACACTTCGACGAGATTACACGTTTTATAAAAAGTGTGTTGCGCTTAAGAAGCATAGCTGTAAAATATTCTACCTTGCCATACTCCAATAAAATTTTATCCTCAAATCGAGTGACAATATTAGAACCAAATTATTCCTCCTACAAAGTCATAATCTCCACATTAAAATGTACACGATGCTCAAAAACGACCCTGACCCATCTTACCCCGTGACCCATCTTGCCCCGCCTAACCCTATTCATTTATTTTTAGAGAACGTTACATAATATGGTGAAGTTCCATAAATAATAAAATAATAATACCGGGCTCAATGTGAACGCACTGGAACTTTTGCTGAGATGTACCAAGTAAACTGCAAGAGCAGCAGCCAATAACAGCTACCGCAGATAGGAAACCAAAGAGAATCTTCACAGTCCCCAAAATGGCAACAGTTAGGCATTGCGGCCACAGTTTAGATGGAAGTAAAGGAGGATGAGAAGTAACTTCGATGTCTTAATGAATATACTTGCTACGCCCTGTTCAAACCTGGAACTATTGAAGAACTAAACTGGTGAGCACGTTCCAATTATTATACTTTGATTTCTTCAATCGCTATATAAAATTATAAATTCCTGAAATTGATCACTAAATACGCACAGGGCACTGTTTGCTTCTATTGCCGCGGATATTGTGGGAGTCCCAGATATCCGGTTCAAGCTTTAGCTAGCAATGGTGGCTCTTCTCGGCCTTCTATTCCCTGAGTAGCTATTACGAATAAGGGCGTCCTTGTGAAGTTTTGCTGTACCTGTTATGAACAACTAGTACATCCCATTCCCTACACTCACTAATGAAACTTGCCTTGCTTCAGAAGTGAATCCTTTTTGTAGTACTAGTCTTCGTAACAAAAAGGGCACCATTGCGGAGCTTGAGATCTGATCAAATTATCCGTAGTACTACTTGACTAACACCCCCAGTCGGGTGAGGGGTAGAGGATGACTCACACACACACACAAGATATTATTAGGCCGATATAAATATCTTTTAAAATAAGCCCCCCCCCTTCGGATTGTTTTGCTTAAAAATAACAATTTGAGGGGCAACAAAAAAAATTCAGGTAAATTTTGAGAATTTGCAAAACATTCTTTAACAAATCCGAGGAGTTTTCATTCAATTTTTTTTAACGAACTTTATTTTGTCTAAAATTGATTTATTCTCTGATTAGTTCTCGAGTTATGCAGAAATTTTTGATTCATTTGTATGGAGCCCCTCTTTCCTCCACACGCCAGATTTGGTTCCATTTGCTTGATCTCGAGTTATGATGAAATTGGTGTTTCATTTGTATAGGAGCCAGGTTCCAAAGAGGAGAGGGGTCTCGAACAATCTTAAGAAACTTCCCCGGTCCCAAAAACCTCTGCATTCAAATTTTCACGCCGCTCGATTCAGTAGAAGAAGAAGAAGATTACCCCCCTCCCACTTGACTTTGCAGAGAGTCGGAGGCCAGTAGACCTTGACCTTGCGTAGACCATAATCTTCTATATAATAAAAAGGAGTTGAGATTTCCTTCCTGACGATTTAACTCCTGATTTGCAAGATTTTTTCCCTAATCGATTCGTTTTGGGATCCACAAGGTTTGTATATACAAAAGTTGGTGAATTTAACGGGAAATGTAAAAATCATTAGAATACTATTTTGGGTCAGCTGTTGAGGAAAACAAAACAAACGGACGAAAAATGATCAAGAGTGCGGTGCTGCAAATAGTTCATTGTGACATTTTCAACATCCGGACAAAGCTGGATTTGTTTCGCTAGTTTTTAATAAATATGTAACGGCCTTATTAGTTTTCAATTTGCAAAAAATGCTCAACATTTTTCCAAAGTCGTTTTTAAATATAAACATGTTTATGCAATTAAATTGCGATGATTGCATTACTAGCAAGGGCTTTGGCATTGATAACAATTGAACGTCTCATGCCTGCACAAACATGCCCCTATCTGCATCACTTTTTATACACCATGCACTACATTACGCATTTTCGTTACATTTGTTTCGACCGCGGTCACTGGTCCGGCTCCTTTGTTCTACTTTTTGTGCGAAACACCGCACAAAAAGCAAAGTTCAAAAGCCAACTGCACTGAACGGCGACAACCGATACGTGACTCTTGCGGGCAAGAAAAGAGGGTGCTGCCAAAATGATCCGATACCCTATTTTAACGTCCTAACCCAAAGTTTCAATATAATTGACAAATTGGTAGAGAATTTCCGCGTAGATTGATATATAAATCTCAAAAATCCATCGGAAGATAAAGACGCTATTAAAGTTCAAAATCTTACATGATTTCGTGACGGTCTCGAATTTGGAAATTTTCATTTGTCCCCCTGTATCCGAGTCTTCCCCTTAGACGTAGTTTACGTCAAAATAAGTTGTCCATTAGGAGTAATCGATGTTGTAGGGGAAACCGCCAAATGTTGAACGGCTAATTTTGTCGCCTATTGTTGAACTTTCATAAGAAATGCACATGCGTTCAACAATAGGCGAAGAAATTAGCCGTTCAACATTTGGCGAATTACCCTAATTAATTTGGGAGAGATCTTTGATAGCTCTACTCAAACGGGCCTGGCGCATGACTAAAGGAAAAAGCGTATACAGATGAGCGCATAAAGGCTACCCCAGACCTAAGCGATTTCATCGCCGCGACGGTGACAACTAGCCGCCGCAATTCTATCGTTGGTTCGCTCCCGACAATGTTCCATTTACGTTGACAATCGATGACAGTTTTATCTAACGAAATGACAGCAAACTGAAAAATACATATCAGAAAAAATACATATCAGAAATCATATAAATTTTCAATATATTCCTTTCATCGTAAGTGTACACTCAATTCCGACACGAACTGTATGTCTACTCTTCAGCTAGAATCTCAGAAACAACCGTGCGGTTTGCGTAAAGAATGGGATTTGCAAGTTGGTCATCATCTGAGAGTCATCATCAGTCTACCAACGAGAATCGAACCGCGAGCATCATTCGATTCTGTTGCCTTAACAATCTGGAGCTGGAACCTGTTCGAGGTTATCACACCGTGCCCGAAACCGGACATAAACAATTAATTATAGCACTGGTTGGGGGAGCGGAACAGGTTGCACCAGCAGCTGGCTGCTGCATTTTGCGCGCGCATTGACGAAAACCGTTGTACGTGATCGCAATATCTTCCAGGATTGGTTTTTTAGTGGAATAACTAAAGAAATGAAGCAAAATAATCAAGATGTGATGTGATTTTCAGTGCCAGATCGGATTTAAAACCACAGAAACTGGTTTGTTTGTTAAGAACAATCAGCGACACAAGTAAAGTTGCCATTTATTGCACCCACGCATTTATAGCTTGTAGTTCCAGTTTTGGATGAAGCAGAAACGGTGATTAGAATAAAGTGTACCGATCCACAGTGAAATTATGTGAAATTTAAATCCACAAAAATAACTAACCAGTAATGAGTAGCAGCTGATCCCGTGAAAAAAAAATACACTGCAGTTATGCATTCCATTTATTCTGTTAAATTGTCAGCAGTAGCTGTGTTGATTCATGGACTGATGTTGTTTTCCAATCTGATTGGAATTTCCGGTCAAACATCTGCGGAACTGTACGGTAAGTTCGATTTTACAAACAGCGGACAATTCACATTTATAGACCGTGGCGTGATTTTTCGCTTACGATCGACAAAGATAACGACTCTTTGGATATGACCATCCGTTGTCAGCTTCCTTTGCTATTCTCGTTAATAGTGTCGCTCATAACACTATTCTACCCGTTCAAAAGATTTTCAATCCAGAACGTATGATAAAACGAAGCTAACTTATCAATTAACTGATGACCATATGGCCCTAGTTAAATTTTCAAATAATTTCAGTCCTATAACACACACCTTGCGGAACTTCTAATTAGATACCAGAACTCAACAGCGCCAAAAAATTATTTTTGCAGAGGACGACAATTGTAAGTCAGTAGATAACTTACCCGGCACCTGCAAAATGCCCAAGGATTGCCCCTGGATACAGCCGAATGTAATTCAGAAGAAACTAGTTTCAATCCGTTCTATTCCAAGGTGTGGTTACACACTCCATGATGTTCTGATTTGTTGCCCAAACGAGGATTCTGGCAGGTAGCTTCTAAATCGCAGATTATCATCAATCGCATCTTTATTTTGTTTTTTTTTGTAATAAGTGGAATCATTACCAGCACAACACAGAGTACGGGAAGGAGGGCCACCAAGGCATGCGAGAACTTCTCACGGGGTTCCACGCACATCGCACAACACATCATAGAGGGTAAGGAAGCCGCCGAAGGTGAAATACCATTCATAGCTGCCTTGGGGTACAAATCAACGGAACCGGATAAGCCCTACGACTTCCGCTGTGGAGCTAGCTGGATTTCAAAAAGCTTCCTGCTGACGGCAGCCCATTGTTTGAGAGATCGGCCAATCGTTGCCCGAATGGGTACGATCAACTTGTCCTCATCCAGTGACTCAAACATCCAGGACTCTGAATTAAAGGTAGGATATTGCAGCCTTGGCAATTTCTGAAATAATCCATAGTTTATCCATTTTAGAAATTGTACCCGCATCCTGATTACAAATCGAAAAGTAAATATCATGACATCGCATTGATTGAGTTGGTTAGTCCGTTCAAGTACGATGATAATGTCAACAGGATTTGCTTGTACACTGACCCAAATGATCTAGTAGTGGACCACGTCCTGACCACATCCGGTTGGGGATGGATAGATAGTAAGAACAAATTGTAAGATTACTTTCCTTATTATACGAACTAATTTCCTGCTTCGGTTTCAGCTGATCAGTCGCAGTCCAGCATACTTCTTAAAGTCGAGCTTAACACAGAACCTTTGAAGCAATGTGCACAGCAATATGCAAGCGAGGTGGGCACCTTAGGCGGTAGATTAGCTTCCGGTGTTACCGAACGACAGTACTGTGCTATTGGAAAACTTCAATCTTCCGGTAAACGAGGTGATGCATGCATTGGAGACTCGGGAGGTCCTTTGCATTATAAGAATGAATCGGCCGATCGCTTCTTCCTGGTTGGAATCACCTCATTTGGTCTAGGATGTGGCTGGAGGGCGGAATCTACACCCGGGTAGCGTCCTACCTGGATTGGATTGAAGATATCGTGTGGCCGGACGACGCATCTCTCCTTGACGATTAAATGCATGCGCAGCGAGGATTTTAATACAATGTGTTCTAAATATTAATATCACTTTCCTGTAGCTAGTGGCTTTGTGCACAATGACTCAAATAACTTGATGTCTTATTTAGTAACTGGAAGCTGCTTCGTGCTCTCCAGGGACAATACTAAACTATTTGAAACTTCTGTTCATTGTCGCATTTATATACTATCATTTAAAGATTAGAACTTTTGGTGCTTTCAAATCTAAAAGGCCGAAGTGGCCTATGCAGAGTCATAATTGTCTTCTCCATTCGGCTCGGTCCATGGTTACAAGTCGTCAACCACGCAGTCTACGGAGGGTCCGCAAGTCATCTTCCAACTGATCGTTCCACCTTGCCCGCTGCCACTCCGCACCGCGCCTTCTTGTTCCCGTCGGATCGTTGTCGAGAACCATTTTCACCAGATTACTGTCCGAAATTCTGGGTACTTGCCCGGCCCTCCGCAGTCTACCGATTTTTGCGGTGTGAACGATAGATGGTTCTCCCAACAGCTCATGCAACTCGAGATTCATTTGCCTCCTCCACGTACCGTCCGCCATCTGCACCCCACCATAGATGGTACGCAACACTTTTCTTTCGAAAACTCCCAGTGCGCGTTGGTCCTCCACGAGCATCGTCCAGGTCTCGTGTCCGTAGAGAACTATCGGTCTAATAAGCGTCCTCCTGACATCAGCTAGAGTGAGAAGGTACGCCTCAAGCCTCTGTTCACCAGGAGGTGCGGCTCAAACAGCATCTGCCTGGTACCTAGCGGCTGATTAACGAAATGCTGTATCGCGTCAGCTATACCTAAGGTGGCAGCCCCATCATCGCGATGTAGGTAACGCGACCCCGGTAAGGTAGCTTACTGAAGCCTCTCAAATACCACGAAAAATGGAGATAGAAGAAAAAGAGAACGTTATTTTTAGCAACCGACTCGGCAAAGAAATCAGTAGCACCTATTTTGCACGAAAGAATATCCGAAAGCACACCTGGAGACACCCAAATGGTGAAAGTTCCAACCAGATAGACCATGTTCTGGTAGATAGGCACCATTTCTCGGATGTTATCGATATGCGGACATTCAGGGGTTCGAACATTAACTCTGATCACTACCTCCTTGTAAGTTAAACTCGTTGTTAAACGGTTGGCAACTGTAGCGAACAAAAGATCACAGCGAACGATGCGCTGCAATATCCAGCGATTGTCGGCGGAGTACCGCCAGAAGCTCGACGAACGGATAAGTGCAACCAACGTTAGCGACAACATCAACGATCTATGGGAGTCGATCCATGGAGCGGTGAGCACAACAGCACGAGAAGTGGTAGGCGCCGCACAGAGGTAGCCCAGGACGGGTTGGTTCGATGCGGAGTGTCAGAGAGTGACAGACGAGAAAAAACGTTGCCAGAAGCCGGATGTTGGTGTCGGGTACCCGATCGAATAGAGATCGGTACAAGGAAGCAAGAGCAGCCGAAAAACGAACCCACCGCAGGAAGAAAAAAGAGTACGAAGAACAAGTTATCAGTGAGGCGCAGGAAAAAATGGAGCAGAACGAAATGCGGAGTTTCTATGAGTCTGTCAATGGCGTGCGGAGAAAGACAGCGCCATCTCCCGTCATGTGCAACGACCAACAAGGGAATTTGCTGACAGATAAAACCTAAGTGACTGCCAGGTGGAAGCAACACTTCTAGACTTTGTTGAATAGTGGGAGTGACGGTGCATAGGTGAACAGAATAAATATTAGCGATGATGGACAAGGTGTGGAGTTGCCTACAATAGATGAGGTTAAAAAAGCTGTTAAAGAGCTGAAAAACAATAAGGCTGCGGGGAAGGACAAGCTCCCGGCTAAACTTCTCAAACATGGCAGTGAGCAGCTTTATGAAGTTCTGCACCATATTATGTCGAAAATATGGGAAGACGAGGAAATGCCTGCTAGCTGGTTGGACGGCCTCATTTGCCCTCTCTTTAAGAAAGGGCACAGACTGGAGTGCGCCAATTACCGAGGAATAACCCTCCTTAATTCGTCGTACAAAATTATGTCCCGTATTCTGTTCAACAGATTGAGACCGCTTGAAGAGTCCTTCGTCGGCGAATACCAAGCAGGTTTTCGTGAGGGCCGATCAACGACGGATCAAATGTTTATCCTGAGACAAATCCTTGAATAATTCCGGGAGTACAACTTGCAGACCCATCTGTTTATTGATTTCAAGGCGGCGTACGATTCAGTGAAACGGAATGAATAAAAATTATGCTTGAAAATTATGCTTGAACATACGAAAACTAATACGGCTGATTCGTATAACGTTAGACGGATCGAAATCAAGTGTAAGGGTTGCGGATGAAATATCGACGTCATTTGTTACCTTTGATGGATTAAAGCAGAGTGATGCACTCTTGAATCTTCTGTTCAATATAGCGCTCGAGGGAGCGATTAGGAGAGCTGGTGGACAAAGAAGCGGTACCATTATCACAAGATCGCATATGCTCCTGGGATTTGCGGACGATATTATCGGGATTGATCGCCGTGCCGTGGAAGAGGCTTTTGTGCCTTTTAAGAGGGAGACAGCGAGGATTGGACTCACGATCAATACCAGCAAAACGAAATACATGGTCGCTGGAAATCAACGTGGGTTCATTAGTGGTGGTGGTAGCGAAATGGTGCTGGATGGTGAAAAATTTGAAGTGGTAGAAGAATTTGTGTATCTTGGAACATTAGTGACGTGCGATAATGATGTTACCCGCGAGGTGAAAAGGCGTATTGCAATATTTAGTAGAGAACCCGGAAGAGGCCGCAGGCTTCGTGGAAGGCCGCGTACACGATGGCTTTTTGCAGTTGAAAAGGACCTGAGGGCGCTTAATGTTCAGGGCGACTGGAAGCGATTGGCCCAGGATCGAGTCCAATGGAGAAGGATACTCCATTCGGCTTAGGTTCATCGAAGAGCTGTAGCCCATCAAGTATCAAGTAAGTACTGTGAGATACTTACTGAAACAAAAGTCAGAAGCAACCCAAAATATTATTGATTATGTGCGGTGGGCTGAGACAAATTTTGGTCGCAAACCTAAGGTTGTGCGATCCTATGGTGGAGAATAGTTTCAAAACAAGCGACTTCGGAACTTTTACAAGGAACAAGATATAACTCCACAGTATACTACTGCGTATTCCCCTCAGTCTAACGGCGTTGCCGAAAGAAAGAACAGATCAATAACCGAAATGGCAATGTGCATGCTCCTTGACTCCGGTCTGGAGAAACGGTTTTAAGGAGAAGCTGTTCCTTCCGCAACGTATCTTCAGAACTGAAGAACTGAAAACCAGATCTGGAGCACCTGAGAGTATTCGGAAGTGTTGCATATGTACACGTTCCGGATGTGAAGAGGAGCAAGCTCGATCGGAAAGTTCGGAAGCTTGTGTACTCCATGGAACACAAGGGGTATCGATTTGTGGATCCTGCGACTGCTACAATCACAATCAGCCGAGACGCCCGTTTTGTTGAACTCGGAAACGGAACATCATCGGTGGACTTACTACCTGTGCGTATGTATCAGAACGAATCTGGGGAAACAGAATTGCAGCCGCTTGAGAAGGAATTCAATGATGGAGAAACTGATTATGACACCAATGATCTGTGTTTTGATGCACCAGAAGATGAAACTGCTAGAGGGGATGATGTTGTGACAAAGAGTGTGAATCCTCAGCACCTTGAAGACTAAGTCGTCGGAATAGCAGCATGTACGGTGCAAGAACCACTAAGCTACAGGGATGCTGTGAAGAGTAAAGAATGGCGTGATGCAATGGAAGAAGAACTAGGCTCTCACAAACGTAACGGAACCTGGGAATTGGTACCATTGCCTGAAGGTCGAAAAGTGGTTGGTTCCAAATGGGTGTATCCAGCTTTTTATTATAGCTAAGGATCAACTATGGTATTCCAGTTTTGACATTTACTGTGTACAGATTTATAGCGCTGTTCTAGTAGGCATAGATTTGAGCAAAACAATTCAATTGTCAAAAATTTTCAACTACCAGATGTTGTTTGATTTGTGTCATTGTATAATTACTAACTTTTAATTCCTTTCAGGAAATGCAAGCTCCTGCAACATCGTTTTCATTGGGAATTTACTATTCATTGGATGGCTGTCGTAGCATCTTCATTTTAGAATGTGGTCTAACATTATTTTGGAGTAAATATCACTTCCGGTTTGAGATAGCTCCACACATTATTTTTTTCTTCCGGAAGCTTGTCGTCTTAACATTTTGGAATCCTATGAATCCTGTGGTAGGAAAAGCTTTTGACCAGGAATCAATACAATATGAGCATGAGCATGAGCATGATTGACCGCCCACGGTTGCTACTCCGTTATTGCCAGGTCAGCTGTAATTACACAGAGAACCAACAGATGAAGTTTGGGACTAACATCATCTTCAATGTGTAAGAACTGGTGACCCAAAATTAAGCAATACCAGCGCCGGCCGTGTCCGAATGCAGGTCAATTAAGGAAGGGGTAGGAGAATGTTGACATGATACTCGCTTTGATAGAAGCCGACGAGTCATCTGCACTTCCACGACAAATCACTGGGATGTTGGATATATGGGGTAGGAAGTGTGGCAGGGTTCGTTTTGGTAAACGGTTTGCCGTGTATAGCGTGTAGTTTAATCGATGAAAACAAAACTAATAATTTAATATGAAAAGCCGCACAAAGCAGAACAAAATTGCGGTAACCGGCCGATCGTTCTGCTCACCGCACAAAGCAGAACAAAATTGTGATGACCGGCCGATCGTTCTGCTTACTGAAGAGAACACGCGATCTAAACTTTTACTTTCTAATTATTTACTCACCCGCACGCAGCAGAATAAAATTTCGGTGACCGGCTGATCGTTTTGCTCACCGCACAAAGCAGAACAAAATTTTGAATATCAGCCGATCGTTCTGCTTACTGACGAAATATGTCTCCGATCGTTCTACGTCCAATACAAAACAAGAACAAACATGTACTAATGTTTTCTGTGGACAACATTTTCCGGTTCTTGTGATTGATCTTATAAGTTTATTGCTAAAAGGTATGATGCTAATTTTCTGACCGTTGTGATTCGTGAAAATCTTTATTTTCTCTTTGTAATCTTGACAATTTCGAGTGGATCTCAACATCCTATAAGACAATCAGTTATGAACTGCGCTTCGTTCTTTCATATTATCGACATTGGCCCAGTTCCGAATGAACCACATTATTATTCCACCCTTTCTCTCACAGTATCTAACGGTGAGACACATTTTTTTTTTCGTTCCAAATAATATCCTACTAGGCATGAGGTTTAAATTTACGATGAATCCCAGAGTCACTCTACCTGAAATATTAAATAATATATTAGTAGTATATTAACATATAGGTTCTAGAGTTTGTAAAGCATTTCAAAAACTTTCGAAAGCAAAACAGTGTTTTAAATGACGTACGGCATATTGGGTACAAAGCCACGGTAACCAAAATAAAATCCACGGCAAACCTGATTAGAATCTGATAGAACCATAAAATCTGTACACAGCATGTGTCAAAATTTAAGCGTCACAGTTGATTTATAGCCAGCGTAAAAACCTGGATAAGGTTAAGCGCAACGAAGACAATAAAGTGCTCAAATTCAAAGCCAGGGTGGTAGCACAGGGCTTCACTCAGCAGTTCGGGGTGTTTTTGCTCCGGTGACACGCCAAGCTAGTTTGCGGATGTTTCTTACCATTGCTGCAAACCGGAAGCTGATCGTTAAGCATCTCGACGTAAAGACCGCACACCTCAATGGAATTCTGAAGGAGGAAATTTTTATGAGGCAACCGCCAGGTAGTGTAGCTCAGAGACAGGAGGAGTTGGTTTGCCGCCTAAAACGAAGCATTTATGGCCTCCGCCAGTCGGCCAGATGCTGGAATGCAAAATTGAAGAGTGTTACCAAACATGGGTTCAAGTCGATGCTGGGTCATTAGGCCGAAGACCATTAGGCCGAATGGTCGTTAGGTCGAACGGTCATTAGGCCGAATGGCCATTAGGCCGAATGAGAACTTGGGAGTGAGAAATGAGTAGTGCGAAGTGAGGAAGAAGTAGAACAGAAGAAGAAAAAAAACTAGGAGAAGGAAGAAGTAAGAAGGAAGGAATGGAAAAGGAAGAAGGAAGAAGGAAGAGAAGGAAAAGGAAAGAAGGAAGAAGGGAGAAGGAAGAGGGAAGAAGAAAGACGGAAGAAAGAAGAAGGAAAAAGGAAAAAGGAAGAAGAAAGAAGGAAGAAAAAAGAAGGAACAAGGAAGAAGGAAGAGGGAAGAAAAAAGAAGGAAGAAAGAAGAAGGGAGAAAAAACAAGTAAAAAAGGAAGAAGGAAGAAGGAAGAGAAAGAAGAAGGAAGATGGAAGAAGGAAGATGGAAGAAGGAAGAAGGAAGAATAAAGAAGGAAGAATAAAGAAGGAAGAATAAAAAGGGAAGAATAAAGAAGGAAGAATAAATTAGGAAGAAGGAAGTAGGAAGAAGGAAAAAAGGAGGATAGAAGAAGGAAGAATGAACAGGGAAGAAGAAAGAAGGAAGAAAGATGAAGGAAGAAGGAAAAGGAATAAAGAAGAAGGAAAATGGAAGAAGGAAGAAGAAAAAAGGAAGAAAGAAGAAGAAAAAATGAAGAAGAAAGAATGAAGAAGGAAGAAAGAAGAGGGAAGTAGAAATACGGAAGAAAGAAGAAGGAAGAAGAAAGAAGGAAAAAGGAAGAAGGAAAAAGGAAGAAGGAAGAGAGAAGAAGGAAAAAGAAAAGATAGAAAAAGGAAGAAGTAAGAAGGAAGAAGAGAGAAGTAAGAGGAAAGAAGAAAGAAGAAGGAAGAAGATGGAAGAAGAAAGAAGGAAGACGAGAGAAATAAGGAAGAAGCAAGGAAGAAGGAAGAAGGAAGAAAAAGATGGAAGAAGGGAGAAGGAAGAGGGAAGAAAAAAGATGGAAGAAAGAAGAAGGAAGAAGAAAGAGGAAGACGGAAGACGGGAGAAAGAAGGAAGAAAGAAGAAAGAAGGAAGAAAGAAGAAGGGAAAAGGAAGGAGGAAGAAAGAGGAAAGAAGAATGGAAAAGGAAGATGGGAGAAGGAAGAAGGAAGAAGGAAAAAAGAAGAATATAGAAGGAAGAAGGAAAAGGAAGAAGAATGAGGGAAGAAGAAAGAAGGAAGAAGGAAGGAGGAAGAAAGAGGAAGGAAGAAGGAAGATGGAAGAAGGAAGAAAGAAGAAGACAGATATAAGAAGGAAGGTGCGAGAAGGGAGAAGAAAGAAAGAATTTCTCATTTTTAACTGTTTGCTTCTTTTTGCTAACTCGGCCTAATGGCCATTCGGCCTAATGACCATTCGGCCTAATGACCTTCGGCCAAATGGCCTGACACCGTTCAAGTCGTCCACAACGGAACAGTGTTTATACGTTAAAGAAGAGAATGTGTAACAAGTACGCTTTTTTAATGTTTCCTTTCACTGCAATTATTTATTGGTTTTCGTTATTTCACGTGTCTCCATGTTCAGTCGTTTTTTCATTTAAACTTTAAACTTTGTCCACCGCACTAGATCACATCCTTCACAGAGTTGCAACGATTGCGTAAATGAGTCCCCAACTCAGTTACACGCGCCAACAGTTAAATGTTTGTCGAGCAGGGTCATATGCAAATCTGCGATTTCTATTAGTGGACATTAGGGCAGTTCAAATTTCAAAAATGTTCGAAAATTACAACTCCCACATATCTTTTAGCATCATTTTGATAATATAGAAGTCCTGGCAAAATTTCAGGTAATTCAGTGGTCATTTAGGGGTGGCGCGAAGTCAATTTATGTTTATATGGAAATTTGTATGGGAAAAAATAAAAAAAATATTCAAGTCTCCCTACATCTGTCAAATCGTGGTGAATTCAAATAAACATCCCCAACCTCTCTTTTTGGAATCTATATAAATGAGACCTCCGGATAACACATTAGTTATGAGTGGATTGAACGGTTCTATTGACAGCGTGAATATGAGATAAATGGCTAAAATGGTGTAATTAGCTTCAACGTAGCAGTGGAAACATAAATCAAATTTAATGATTGACCCACTGGTTAAGCTCAAATAGACTCCAAAAATGGAGGTTGGGGATGTTTATTTGAATTCATCACGATTCAAGAGTTGTAGGGGGATTTGAATAAATTTTAAGTTTTTCCCATACAAATTTCCATATAAACATAAATTGACCTCACGCCACCCCTAAATGGCCACCGAATTGCCTGAAATTTTGCCAGGGCTCCTATATTATCGAAATGATTCTTATAGACATATGGGAGTTGGAATTTTCGAACATTTTTGAAATGTGAACTACCCTAGTGGACATCGACCTGGCAAGGTATCCATTCAGGATGCAATGACCTTTCCCGTTCGGCTTGGCCCACTCCTTCCGAACATGGGAAGAGAGTTTAATTTGGGAATTAAACTGACTACAGAATGACTGACAGGACTTCGTCCAATTTCGCGACCTCGAAACCGAAAGTTTGGAAATTTGCCGGTATCTGAGGACATTCTTAGGCTTTTGATCGTCCACTTCGTTTCGAATTGTGGAAGAGGCAAGAGCAAGGGCAAGAGTGATCGGTTCAGTGTGTCGCGTCGCGGTGTGCTTAATTAGGTACTTAAAACCTGTATTTTTTTTTTACTGGCTAGCTCGGGCGAATCTAACCTCAGGGTCGGCACTCACTTGCTTCGAGAGGACACACTACAGACCAAACAACTGACGTTTAACGCTCGCACACTGATGTGCAATTCGGCATGTGTAAATACATGTTTGTTTTCCTTCTGCTCATAACCTCAAAATTGATCGAGTCATCACAATGGTTGCGAAGGAGTCAAAAAATATATGGAAATATACTCATTTTTACCCAAACTTTGCTGAGTAGCACCATCTAGAGTGTTTGTTTCCTTTTATCCCCACTCACATTCGGACGTGAGAATCTCAATACAAGGTGAACAGGACCCTCTTCCAGAAAGAAAATTGGCACATACACAATTAGATAGGCGTAAGTACTATTTATTTACATTTTTACATCAATTTAAGGGGAAAGGGGTATCGTTGCGGCCGATCCGGATCCGTAGACGCCTCTGATCGGGCGAAGCATGCGAAATTATAGACACTATAGGAACCTATAGTGTCTATATGCGAAAATGGGAGAGAGAGAGATGTAGTTTGATTGTTGGCGGTTTACCTGGTATCGGCCGCGTGGCCTTATAGCTTTCGGGGTATAGTAGGTCTTCCGAATTGGACTGCGCCTTCCTGGAGTCTCGGCCGCGTGGCCTCAATGCTTTCGGGATATCGTAGGTTTTCCGCTTTGGACTGCGCCCTCCGACTGCGACGTTCCGCATGCTCGCTCACGGGGCGATGGCTCATCGGATTTTGGGTTCTAGCAAGCGGGGCAAGCCCTCGGACCTTGCTAGACCCTCACCTCCAAGACTTTGGCCATCGCGGATCGTGGCGTATGGTGTGGCAATGTCGTCGGGCGCATGAACCACCAGCACGGGACTCGCCGAAACTGTCCAACACTCCTTAGACTCGTGACCACCGATTTTCACCAGAGACGCTTCGGGACCGTGGTGAATCCAGACTTCCGTGACTTGCTTCTGGTACGTGGCACCGATTAATGATGCGGCTAGAAATCCGTGGCGCTTTAGTGATTCCTCGGGTTGTTGAAAAGACTGCTGGAATGTAGCGACACTGGTCCGGGCTGGAACCTCCGGATCACGACGTGGCTAAATCCTGGTACTGGACCCTTGACACCGAATTGGACACTCAACACCGAATCCGAGGGAATACTTCGCACTCCCGTTTCACCGCGAACACGTTTTTCGTTCCTTGAAAACAGGGATCCGTTTTTCCACCGGGCACTGGACCTAGCTATTGTTCCCAGTTGTTGGTAACAAACCATGTGAAATTCCTTAGTAGATTTGCTAAATAAACTTTCCCTTTCCCAAGTTAATCGTTCCGTATAGACAAAACGGACTTAATAGTAGGCGGCAAGTGTGTGTTGTTTCTTTGTACAAGAGGTAAGACAGTGGATTTTAAATGCAAAAGGTGGAGCACGTGTGTTGAGCTTGTCTTTAATAGGATTCGCGGCAAAGGAGGCCATTGCCGGCACATCACCCAAAGTCAGAGATCGCTCTTGACCCCACCTTTCGATTTCGGAGGATACCCGGGACACGCGTGGCCGGAAGAGAGTAGCACTCACTAATTCCGCAACCTGGACAGGCAGGTCGCTACCAACAAACCGTGTCGTCAGCCAGCAACAGCAACCGAAGACGCATAAGTCCGCGTATCCAGTGGAGAGAGGGCAAAATCGCATCGTCTGATTGCAGCCGCGATCGTACAGGACTGGAGTAGTGTGCTTCAGCAGCTTCGGTGCCGCCGCCGGCCCGCCCACACCCATCGAAACACCCGGACGTAATTCCTAGGTTGTTGCGTAAGTACCAGGCAAGCATGCTTATTGTTTTTGTGTCGTCCATGCGCATGTGACCGAAAGGCACGAACAATAGTCGGTCCATCAACCGACCGTGTATGAATGGAGTCTCGTCTCCCTAAGCACCGCCACCGCAGCATGTGGCTGAAATAGGTTGCCGCAGCGCCGATACCGAAATCGTGATGCAGAAAGTGTAGCGGTAGCCGTGTAATAAATACTTGTATCCGTAGCCGCGGAAGTGATTCTTTGCTAGGAGCGCATGAGGGAATTAGAGTAAACCTGTTGTAGAACACACACGATACAGATCGCCCGTAGAGAGCGAACAAGCGTAGAAGGGAAAGGAAAGACCTAGGCGAGCATGTAGCGAAAGCGATCGATCGAGTGAAGTAATGTAAGAAGGTATCTACCAATAAAACCGCTGTGAATGAAAGCTTTCTGGTTTGAGCTTGGCGATAGTTGCCACCTCTGTGGGATGATAGAATAAACGTGATCAGTAGTTTCCAAATGTTTTTCTGTATGCGGTAGAGTACCAGAAAGAAAATTAATTTTTTTTTGCTAAGGATTTTCATGTGGTTCGTTTCGTTATTTTCGTGTTTTAGATGTTGCTGGGTTAGTCGACCCGAAATCGACTTCGATCACTCTCGAATTGGAAGCTTTCGTTCAAGGGATCTTCAGACTTAACCGATGAGGAAAACACACGGCACGAAACTTTAGTTCCGACGAATTATTAGAAGGGTATTTTGAAGCGTTGGGTGGCAGGATTCGCATCGAACCTCTGTCCCTATTTTCTAAGGCAGCCAGTTAGCTTCCTTCCCTAGTTCGGGAAAACTCAACCCCTTCTCCTGGAGGGTCTCAGGCCGGGCAAACCTAAATCTGCTGGGTGGTCTCCTTTAAGGAGTGGCGCTTTAAGCCACCCATCTACGAACGGGATACGAACGGGATGCTCGGCTGGCGGGTTTGAAAGAAGTGTTTTTGCTTGTTTACGTGGATGATATGTTGTTGGCTGCATCCACAGTACTGGAAGTGAAGAAGATCATAAACAATTTGTGCAAAGAGTTCGAATTGACTGATCTCGGCGAAGTTCGTAATTTTTTGGGACTAGAAGTGCTACACGAAGAAGAGTGTTACAAAATCCGGTTGAAGAGCTGTGAAGAACGGGATGGGTGAAGCTAAAGTGTCTAGATCGCCGATGGATCCGGGATTTCTGAAAGTAGAAGATAAGTGTGAAAAGCTGAATGATCCTACCAAGTATAGAAGTCTTGTTGGAGGGTTATTGTACATATCGGTTGTTGCTCGTCTGGATCTTGCCGTGTCTACGTCTATTCTTGGAAGAAGATTTTCGGACCCAAACGAAGCAGATTGGACCGCCGCCAAACGTGCGGTATTTGAAGGCTACAAAGGATTATTGTTTGCGTTTGGGCGGACTTACTGACGAAAGATTAGTCGGATACTCTGACGCCGATTGGGCGGGAGATCCTGCCAGTAGAAGGTCAACATCAGGAGCTGCTTTCTATTACCACGGTGGTCTGATCTCATGGGCCAGTCGCCGGCAGTAATGTGTAACGCTATCATCGATGGAGGCAGAATATGTTGCGTTGTCGGAGGCCTGCCAAGAAATTATATGGTTGCGACAATTATTATTCGATTTTGGTGAACCGCTTGAAACTCGTTCACGATAACAATCTGACAAAACGAATTTGACACACAGATACTATGCTACTATCACTTATCTACTACTTATTCACTAACTATCTACTTAAAACTCCAGAAAGAATATTGTGAGACATTGCACGTAGTTTGATTAGATTTTAAATTATTTAATTAATCGTGTAAATCCTGATCGGCTAACATCTCTCTAATTGGAAAATTCGACGGAGGCACCACCATGTCGGGAGCCGGTGGTACATGATTACCGAAGCACAAATGAGGAGAAGGGGAAAAAACGAGTTGAGTGGACGAGGAGATGGGGTATGGGGAGGATTGGAGATGAAAAAAAAACGATCGACGGGGGAGTAATGAAGGAGCTCTGGAATAGAGAAGACCGAATACGGTTTCGGAAGAAAAATCAAATTGACAGAATTTCAAGCGGCCAATCATAATCGGGCCATAGTTTAATGTGCCGGGAAAAAGTTGAAAAAGTCGTCTACTAGTTAATCGTGAATTCGTATGGCTCGTTGGCAGAATTCTTTGGGAGCCTTCTAAAGCTGCCAGGTAAACACGTGGCATCCGTAGGCCTATTGTTCAACGCCTCTCCGCCGATATCCAACGTGAAGGTGCAGTTTGGAAGTGACCGGTTTTCACGGGTGCATTCGGTAGAAAGCTCGGAGATATGTTCCTGGACATGTACACTGGAATTGTTTAATGGTATGGTGCTCCGACGACTATTTACTGCCACCAAAGCCAGTGTCATCACTGTGGCTGGGCTTGAAATCACTGTCCAAAAGACCTATGATCATTCCGTCAAGTCGCCCGAGGATCGTACCAACGTGGTGCCCATTATTTCGAGATGCACCAAATACCACCCACCCCCTAACTTAGAAAAATGAAAAAATATAAAAATCACTAAAACAAAACACAACAACAAAGCCTTAGTATGTGTGTTCTTCTTGTTTATTTTGTCTGTGTTATGTCCGCTTCGTAATGTGAGTCCCCTGAGCAGATCGAAGAACGACCCTGAAATAAAATCTAAAGTGAGCTGGTTAAGGGCGTAAGGACGTCTGCTCCATAGACGTAGGTACGTCACAGGAGTCTGTTACAATTGGCGATCCAACGAAATAAGAAAAATATTCTCAAAGTATCGAATATTTTCTACCTGCTCAGGGAGACACACGATGTGTTCCGTTTGATTCATCGTGAAATTTTCTTGATGGCGTCAATACAGGGTATTATTCCGTGTATAGTAGAAAATCGAAAATTTGTTTTCAATAAAATGAAATATCTGCAGTTATTAGACGTCGCAACTCATTTCTGATTAGTGCGCATGATAGTACATCCATGCGTGCATGATGCGCACTACTAATGAAATATTTCAAATTGTCGCGACTCGCGTCGCAGCGCGAGTGCTCAATCGCGCGGTCCGGTTTGGTGGCGGCCCGACAATAAAAAAAATGCGGTTAAGGCTCGTTTGATCTATTGCTTTATTCTTGCCGGTCCGAGTCACCCATCGTGAGATTAAGAATTCTGATGATTTAGGTCGTTTGTTTTAATTTGGTTCCTTGTAACTTGAATTTAATAAACACTATCTTTCGCTATGTTGAATTTGGCGAAACGCAAAACACTGAACTAGGAATGTAATTGGTAAAAGTTTTCATTTGCGAAGGTTAGGTTAAATTGGAAGTGTGAATTAAATTAGAATTAAATAAAAATCTAGAATATTCGAAGTTGTATCAAAAGAAGGTTATCAAATTCTTGCGAAGAACAAAATCGTTACTATTTACAAGTCTAATACAAACTTATTCTTTCGGACATATGTGTTGAGGAAAATAGACAAAAGGCGGACCATATCGCCGATCCAGTCTAAGAAACACACAATATTTTCCAGATAGTATATAATCGAATGAGTAGTAAACATTAGACCATTTTCTGCAACCACAATTTACTTGTTTGACCTCAACCCACGTTGTGAGGTAAATGAACCCACTGATAAAATTGAGAAAATAAACGTATACTCCAATAAATTATATACAGACTTATAGGCTGCATAGCTCCATCCAGAGCTAGTTAAAAATTCTGGTCAATTTGTGCTTCATTTCAAATGGAACAACAGAAATATTTTTTAAAACTTTCAAATTAATAGCAAGATTGATATGATTAAATTGTTTGCAATCGACCCAACTATGACCCAACGTAATCGGCAATACTAGTGGCCAAAAATAACACATAGTGTTCCTGAAATTAAATTTGGGACAATAAAAAAACAACAGTGCACTGTAACCAGAAAAAGACAAATTTTTGGGTTGAACATGGGAAATAGAACCCAATTTGCCTTATATCAACTTCTTCAATTAATCTGAGAAGTTACAAACAAATCAAAGTTCTTCAATGGGGCTAAGTACACTCGAGTCAGTCTGATTTGGTGTACATTTCTCGAGACGGAAAGCGTCTGGAGAAACTATATGGTTAGGATGATTTACATTAAACTCAAACTAAGATAAATAGAATAACATGCATGAAAAATTGAATGAATGAGTAGGGCCCAATGAATGAGGATGTATAAGTGGGAAGGACGTCAGAGAAACTAGCATAGTAAATTACGAATTAAAACAGGGAAGTAGTTATGTTCCTGTTGAGATTCTAGAAGAGAGTATAACATTACATTTCTTCGAAAATCAACCATAGCGAAAAATAGTATAAAGTTTATCGCGAAGAAAAGTTGTCGAAGCATAATCATAAGAATACTAATCTCAATAGAGGTGAATGCAAATTGGCACGAGTGTTTAACTTATTTTGGATCCAAGTCAGCGCCTAATTTGAATAGTATCTTAGATATCGTTAGCAAGAACGTTTTCCTATGAATCAATAGAGCACTGAAAAAAAAATTAAGTCATCTTGTAGACTTAATTTTTTCCCCCGTTAACAATCTGACAAAACGAATTTGACACACAGATACTATGCTACTATCACTTATCTACTACTTATTCACTAACTATCTACTTCTTCTTGTTTATTTTGTCTGTGTTATGTCCGCTTCGTAATGTGAGTCCCCTGAGCAGATCGAAGAACGACCCTGAAATAAAATCTGAAGTGAGCTGGTTAAGGGCGTAAGGACGTCCGCTCCATAGACGTAGGGACGTCACAGGAGTCTGTTACAAGCTATATTGAAGGAAGATAATCAAGGTTGCTTGGCTTTCGTTAAGACATAGCGAACGAATAGACGATCGAAGCACATTAGTACGAAGGAAAAGTTCATCCAGGAGTTATGCGATAAAGGAGACATCGTCTTGGAGTATTGCTCTACAGGCATCATGATCGCTGACGTTACGGCAAAACCCCTAGGTCCGGAGAAGCATGGACGCTTTACAGAGATGCTAGGCTTAGTAAAGTAAGTGTGAAGCTGTAAAACGTTGAAGAAGAGTGTGGAACGCGAACGGTACAACGATTACCACTTCAACCATACCTCGTTTGAATGCACACCTGTGTGCCTAACATACATTCAGCCAAACGAGGTGTGTAAACGCGTGTACTCTTTTCTTTCCACAATTGATCCGAATCCTTACGCTGTTTTTCCATTTCGATGTCCTGACTCTGCCGTAGTTTCCGTCAACAACGAGATACAAATAAAACCACTTGTAATAGAAAGCTTTGAAGCTTATCTTTAAAATGTGCATTTTTTGCCACTTTTTGCAACCTTGCAAGATATTTTGGTGTGAAAAATGTGTAATTTTGTTCGTAAATCTCGAATTTCCTTCTAACAATTAAAAATATTGTTATGATTCAGTAGCTGAATGCTGTATTTTTATGTACTGAATAAGTTTCTAGAACATTGTTAACCATTCGATACGAGCTAGCCTCGAGCTGAAAGAATAAAAAATACATTGTTAACCTCGAAAATTCGACCATGCAAAGTTATTCATTGAATACCAGTTTTATATGGTTAAATGACCTATTATCTGAAGTTCAGTCATAATTTGATCGTTTCAATAGATAGACCGGTAATGTCTTTGGCAAAGTTTTTCTGTACATTATTTCTGACAACTTTTCCAAAGACGCCATTTTGTTTCAACAAATTTTGAAAAAAATAAAATTTCTTTCTCACTTTTAGGTGAATTAATCAAAAATAAAATTTTCTCAAATGATACCGCGAGGGCGACAACTAGTCGCCGCGATTCTATCGTTGGGTCGCTGCCGACAATGTTCCATTTACGTTTCCATATTTACCAACGGCTACAGAATCGCAGTCGCTAAGTGATAGAATCTCGTCGCAATTATTGCGTCGCTCGCATGTGTTATGGGGAACCATAAAACCAACTATTCGAAAAAAGAGATACCTACTTGCTACACGGCATCAGACCAAACTTTTACCAATGAAAAAGTAATGAATCTTTGAAGATGACCCCAACATCTCACTAAGATAATTTTCCGATCCCACGATGACAGTTTTATCCTACGAAATGAGAGCAAACTGAAAAATACAGATCAGTTTTATGGATGTTGATATCTTAATAACTAACAGAAATCATATAAATTTTAAATATATTCCTTTCATCGTAAATGTACACTCAATTCCGACACGAACTGTATGTCTACTCTTCAGCTAGAATCTCAGAAACAACCGTGCGGTTTGCGTAAAGAATGGGATTCGCAAGTTGGTCATCACCAGTCTACCAACGAGAAGCGAACCGCGAGCATCATTCGATTCTGTTGCCTTAACAATCTGGAGCTGGAACCTGTTCGAGGTTGTCACACCGTGCCCGAAACCGGACCTAAACAATTAAAAATAGCACTGGTTTGAAGAGCGGAACAGGTTGCACCAGCAAACCGTTAACGAAAACCGTTGTACGTGATCGCAATATCTTCCATTGGTTTTTTAGTGGAATAACTAAAGAAATGAAGCAAAATAATCAAGATGTGATGTGATTTTCAGTGCCAGATCGGATTTAAAACCACAGAAACTGGTTTGTATGTTAAGAACAATCCGCGACACAAGTAAAGTTGCCATTTATTGCACCCACGCATTTATAGCTTGTAGTTCCAGAAACGGTGAAGCAGAAACGGTGAATAGAATAAAGTTTACCGATCCACATACCGATCCACAAATTATATGAAATTTAAATCCACAAAAATACCTAACCATTGTAGTAGCAGATTCCGCAAAAAACAAATCACACTGCAGTTATGCATACCATTTATTCTGTTAAATTGTCAGCAGTAGCTGTGTTGATTCATGGACTGATGTTTTTTTCCAATCAAATTGGAATTTTCGGTCAAACATCTGCGATACTATACGGTAAGTTCGATTTTACAAACATCGGAATATTCACATTCATAGACCGTGGAGTGATTTTTCGCTTGTGATCGTCAAAGATAACGACTCTATCGATATAGACCATCCGTTGTCAGCTTCCTTTGCTATTCTCGTTAATAGTATCGCTCATAACACTATTCTACCCGTTCAAAGAATTTTCAATCCAGAACGTATGATAGAACGAAGCTAACATATCAATTAACAGATGATCATATAGCCCTAGTTAAATTTTCAAATTATTTCAGTCCAGTGTGTGTTAGAACACCTTGCCGAACTTCTAATTAGATACCAGAACTCAACAGCGCTAAATTTTTTTTTGCAGAGGACGACAATTGTAAGTCAGTAGATAACTTACCCGGCACATGCAAAATGCCCAAGGATTGCCCCTGGATACAGCCGAATGTGATTCAGAAGAAACTAGTTTCAATCCGTTCTATTCCAAGGTGTGGTTACACACTCCATGATGTTCTGATTTGTTGCCCAAACGAGGATTCTGGCAGGTAGCTTCTAAAGCGCAGATTATCATCAATCGCAACTTTATTTTGCATTTTTTGTAATAAGCAGAATCATTACCAGCACAACACAGAGTACGGGAAGGAGGGCCACCAAGGCATGCGAGAACTTCTCACAGGGTTCCACGCACATCGCACAACACATCATAGAGGGTAAGGAAGCCGCCGAAGGTGAAATACCATTCATAGCTGCCTTGGGGTACAAATCAACGGAACCGGATAAGCCCTACGACTTCCGCTGTGGAGCTAGCTGGATTTCGAAAAGCTTCCTGCTGACGGCAGCCCATTGTTTGAGAGATCGACCAATCGTTGCCCGAATGGGTACGATCAACTTGTCCTCATCCGGTGACACAAACACCCAGGACTCTGAATTGAAGGTACGATATTGCAGCCGTGGCAATTACTGAAACAATTCATAATTTATCCATTTTAGAAATTTTACTCGCATCCTGATTACAAATCGAAAAGTAATTATCATGACATCGCATTAATTGAGTTGGTCAGTCCGTTCAGGTACGATGATAATGTCAACAGGATTTGCTTGTACACTGACCCACAGGATCTAGTAGTGGACCATGTTCTGACCACATCCGGTTGGGGTTTGATAGACAGTGAGAACAAATTGTAAGATTACTTTCCCTATTTCCTACGAACAAATTTCCTGTTTCGGTTTCAGCTGATGAGTCGCGGTCCAGCATACTTCTTAAAGTCGACCTTAACACAGAACCTTTGGAGCAATGTGCACAACAATATGCAGGCGAAGTAGGCACATTAGACAGTAGATTAATTTCCGGTGTTACGGAACGACAGTACTGTGCTATTGGAAAACTTCAACCTTCCGGTAAACTAGGTGATGCATGCGTTGGAGACTCGGGAGGTCCTTTGCATTATAAGAATGAAACGGCCGATCGCTTCTTCCAGGTTGGAATCACCTCTTTTGGGCTGGGATGTGGGTGGAGGGCAGGAATCTACACCCGTGTGGCATCCTACCTGGATTGGATTGAAAATATCGTGTGGCCAGACGACGCATCTCTCCTGGACGATTAAAGGCATGTGCAGTGAGGATTTTAATACAATTTGTTCTATATATTTATATCACCTTCCTATAGCTAGTGCCACTTTTTGGTACTTAGCATTAACAGGTTGCAATCGACGCAGTCTAGTTGTTTCCTATTGAAAATTGTCCCGATCGGTTATTGCGCTCCAAAGTTATTTCTAGTCTAGTCTAGTCTAGTCTACACATGCACAGCCAGTTCATGAAAGAATCCTGGAAAGTGATAGACTCGACTACGTCTATCACTTTTCTTGTCATTATTTACGTTTGAAGCACATCTTGAATGTAGTTCAAACATAAAAGCGGCCAGGCCTACTGTGCAGCGTTGTTTAATATAACTGTGAAAATCAATTCTCAACTTGATTTCACATGTAAGCCATAGAACGGGGACATCTCGTACCAACCGTTCCGTTTACATTGTTAGGTGATGCTTGTTGAATCGTTGGGAGTGACTTAGCTAAGATGATTAATAGTCACTCCTTGGGTCCTCGACGACTTGGGATGGGACACAGTTTTTAGTCTAGTGCCCTGGCTTAGACACTGATGGACAAAAGTAGTCTATGAATTCAAGTAGATTACTATGAAAACATGACGAAGGCTTATATGTCCATCAATGTACATGTAAGCCTAGGTTCAAGCGCCATTACTCGCCCTCTGAAACGAGAAAGGAAAGAAAAGGAACAAGCAATGAAAAAACAATCAAAAACCCATAAGACGATAAAAATTTAACAATTTTACTTACAACAATTCCATAATTTCTGTTGGGCAGAATCATACGCGCAGAGAAGAAAAAAACGTGTCTATCTCGTTTGACTGTTTATTTGGTAACTGAGTTGTTCGATAAAAGTACAGTACAGTAAAAACATAAACATATTCTTACACGCTCAACGGCCTTTAGTAATAATAGAGTAACATCAATAAAGTGAGCACAGATAGTGATATAGATAAACCACAGCTTATTTATTTATGCTCCAATACACCCCCTTAAGGTGATGCGTTTATTCCCATTGCCGTTCGGTTGCGATCCAGCTTGATGCGTTCCAGCGGTTTCGTTAGACCATCAGCAACTTGTTGATCGGTGCTCACGTAGTTGAGTTTGACTGCGTTCTGATCTAGGGCATCACGGATGAAGTGGTGACGAATGTCAATATGTTTTGTGCGTGGCGTGTATCCTCCATTTTTGGCCACACAAATTGCGCTCTGGTTGTCGCAGCGAAGTTCGACAGGCTGCCTCATTCCGAATTGTGACATCAAACCACGCCACCACATTGCTTCTTGAACCGTAGCAGATAGGGCCATGTATTCAGCTTCGCAAGTTGAGAGAGCGACCGTCGGTTGTCTTTTGCAGCACCAAGACACTGCACCACCTTGAAGCATGAAAATATAGCCACTAGTGGACTTTCGGTCATCTAAATCTGAAGCCCAACTAGCATCCGAGTAGCCTTTCAATTCTGGGTCACCTTGCTTCCTGTAACGTAGTTTCAGTTTCGTCGTGCCTCTCAGATATCGAAGCAAATGTTTTACAGCGTCCCAATGTGCAGGCCCAGGATTGGAGTTGAAACGACTCAGTTGGTTGATAGCGAAAAGGATGTCAGGACGCGTGCACTGGGCAAGATACATTACACCGCCCACGGCTTCCTGATACGGTACCGTTTTCATCTTTTCCACTTCGTCCGCGGTCTGCGGAGCCATTTCCTTGGTCAGCTTCACACTTGGATTCATTGGGGTCGCTACAGCTTTGGAATTCTGCATATTGAATCGAACCAGCAACGACTCAATGTACGCCTCCTGATCCAGTGCAATGGCGCTCTTCTCACGAGTGATGCGTATACCAAGGCAGCTGCTTGCCTTTCCCAAGTCCTTCATACGAAATGTTTCACTCAGTTTCGATTTGATCTCTTTCGTGAGCGCCTCGTCGTTAGAGAAGATGATTACGTAATCAACGTAGATCGCGACGAACAGGATTCGTTTTCCATCGATCCGGTAATAGAGACAAGGGTCATACTTTGAGCGAGTCAATCCGAAGCTGCGCAACGCAGCGTCGAGTTTCGCGTTCCAGACGCGACTAGACTGTTTAAGTCCATAGAGCGCCTTATTAAGGCGACATACTAGCTTCTGTGAACCCGAACTGACGAAACAGGGAGGCTGTTCCATATAAATTTCCTCCGTCAATTCTCCTTGAAGGAACGCTGTAGTCGCGTCCATCTGATCGATAGAAAGTCCATTCTTGACTGACAAAGCAAAAAGGTAGCGCAGCGAACTATGACGTACCACGGGTGAATAGGTCTCGTCATAATCCACCCCCTTTCGCTGCGAAAACCCTTTCACGACTAGGCGTGCTTTGTATCTGTCCACTTTGCCATCCGCGTCGTGTTTGGTTTTAAAAACCCATTTGCACTTGATCGGCTTCCGACCGTTTGGCAGCTCGGTCAACGTCCAGGTATCGTTCGTCATCAGTGCGTCGTATTCGTCGCGCATCGCCTGCTTCCAGAGATCAGCCTCCTCACTGGCCAAGGCTTCTTGGTGCGTGGCCGGATTGCTGTCGATTATTAGACTCCTAGCTGCAGCTGTATCCGCCGCGGTTGCGACTCCGCTGAACTGTTCCTGACTGTCGGAACTCACTGATGCGTTATCATGAACCGGTTGATTGCTCGTGACATGGTCGGCTTTCTGTAAGGATTTTAAATGCGGCAAACCTCTGATCGATACTACAAAATCATCATACTTGCCTGGTAAATTGTGCTCCCGACCGCTGGGCCTCGACACCTGTGACTGAGGTGGATGTGAAGTTTTGCGCGGTGGGAGCACGGAAGTCACGTTGTCGTTGTTGTTAAAACCGTGAAAGTCTTCTTCCAGATCAATGCTGTCGTCTTCACAGTCCGAGTAAAATTCGTCTTCATCGTCGTCGTTATCTTTTTCCGAGAAGCGGTCGCGAGCACCGCTCGCTGTTGATTTTTCACTGACGAACTCGTACTCCAATTCGATTACGTTTCGACGCCTCGTACAATCAGGTGGATTCGATGTGCCTTCGTCGATAAAGCAAACCTCGCGACTGGTGAACACCTTCCGCGATTGCAGGTCGTAAAGCCGATACGCTTTAGTGTTATCATCGTAACCAACGAAAACGCACTCCCGTGACTTGGGATCCAATTTCTGCCGCCGTTGTTTCGGTATTTGTACCATCGCTTTGGTACCAAAAACTCGCAAATGAGTGAGACTCGGCTTCCTTCCGGTCCATAGCTTTTCTGGTGTGCCATTGTGACCTTGCGTGGGTGATCGATTGAGAAGATAAACGGAGGTATGCACAGCTTCGGCCCAGAATACTTTCGCCATTCCAGCTTCGAAAAGTAGACATCGAGCTCGTTCGACTATCGAACGATTGGCGCGTTCCGCCATCCCGTTCTGCTGCGGGGTATAGGCATTCGTGCGTTGGTGCTGGATACCGTGGGCTTTCAGGTAATTCTGGAATCCTTTGTTAAGGTATTCCATTCCGTTGTCGCTGCGAAGTATCTTGATCTTCCGTTCAGACTGTCGCTCAACCGACGCGTGGAACTCTTTAAAAGCTCTTAAGACTTCTCCTTCTGCTTTGGTTTTCAGGAAATATACCCACATCTTTCTTGATTTGTCGTCGACGAATACAATGTAGTATTTACTACCTCCGAGTGATCTTACCTCCATGGGCCCGCAAATGTCGGTGTGTACCACATCGAGTACATCTGCGGCGCGTGAACCTTTCTTGTTGAATGGGTGCCTGCAATGTTTTCCCATTGGGCACACTTTACAATCACCAGCGTTCGTGTCAACGATCGAAATTCCTTCTGCCAAACCATTTGCCAACTGCCGGATGCTTTTAAAGTTCAGATGACCTAGTCTCTGGTGCCACGTCTTCAGACTGATCGCAGATGGACAGACCAAAGCACTATCCGTATCTTGTTGTCGCTGATCCAGTTTGAACAAGTCGTTTTCATGCTTACCCGTAGCCACAGTATCACCACTTTCGTTGATTACTTTGCACCCGGCATTCGTAAACACGACCGTATACCCTTTCCTGACTATTTGGTTTACGGAAAGAAGGTTCACTGACAGATCGGGAATCAGCTGTACTTCGTGAACGGGAATGTTTTTCTCCTGACAGACCGGCTTCAAAACAGCCGAACCAGTTCCAATGACGTTCATACTGTTTCCGTTAGCTGCGACGACGGTTCCATTAAAAGGCATCACATTCTCCAGAAACTCCCGGTGACTGGTCATGTGCACACTCGCACCGGAATCGACGTACCAGTCCTTCTTCTTCGTCGACGAAAATGCCGACAACACGGTACAGAACGCATCCTCCTTTCTTGAACTCCTACATTCTCGAGCAATATGGCCGTACTTGTGGCACTTGCGGCATTTCGGCCCTTTCGGGGGGTCACTTCTTGATTCACTTTTCGGTATATATTTACCTTTTCCTTTAGCACCGCTTGCTCGGCGACTTGCCATCAAGGCCGAATCCTCCGCCGAAAATTTTACCTCCTGCAGCAGCTTGGTTTTAATAGCATCGCCGGTGATTAATGTTCCCGAATTTTCGAGGGCCATTATCATTGGCCGATACTCCTCGGGAAGTCCCGCCAGCAGCAACGTTCCCACCCACTCGTCGGATATCGGGAAGTTGATTCCGTTCAGCTGGTGTGCAGTGGACACTATCCGGTTGACGTAATCGTCCATCGAAGTGCAGGCATTCAGCTCGGTTTTCACTAGCTTGTGCAAAAGACCGACACGCCGTGTCAATCCCGTGTCTTCGAATGCACTTTCTAATTTCTCCCAAACCTTTTTCGCGGATTTCGCTTCCTTCACGTGGATATAATTTTCGGCTCCTGCAGCAATATGTTTGTCGCCCTCGCTCGGCGCTCGCCATCAGCACTAACAGCTTTGTATGTTCCGTCCGCATTCTGCTCCGGTTTGACAGCGCTCCACAGGTCCTCAAGCTCCAGGTAAGTTTGCACCGCAAACTTCCACGTTGCCCAATTTTCCGTCCTGTGAGCCGCGCGATTCCCGGAAGGCTGGAAATGCTGTGAACCACTCCACTTCCTGATGCAGCTGTACCACGAACGCTACCGGTGGGGACAACACTGCTGCCACTTCCGTCCGTCATTTTACCACTCGATTATCGCGAAAACGACCGAAAAACTAACTTTTCGCTATGAAAAACTTTCTCGAACAGGCCCATAACCTGTTGGGCAGAATCATACGCGCAGAGAAGAAAAAACGTGTCTATCTCGTTTGACTGTTTATTTGGTAACTGAGTTGTTCGATAAAAGTACAGTACAGTAAAAACATAAACATATTCTTACACGCTCAACGGCCTTTAGTAATAATAGAGTAACATCAATAAAGTGAGCACAGATAGTGATATAGATAAACCACAGCTTATTTATTTATGCTCCAATAATTTCTGTACCTGGAATCGTTCCCCGAACCTCGACTATCCCCGTCGAAACACAACTTATCTCCAACACACTTGCATTGACTATAACTTATATGGGGAAGGAAGGCAATATGCCCTAGCCAAGCAAAAACATCTTTAATATCTTGACTGTAACGCTTTTAATGAGTACTTTCACCTTATGCAAAAGTTAAACAACGTACACCCATAAAATTAATCTCAGGTTTTTGAGAAATTTCACCGAAATCTCAACAGCAGAAATGTTCGGCAAATAATGTATGAATCACGAGTAGCACGTGTGCAGACGTCGTCAGGCTGTTAAAATGCGGCACAATACAGTGGGCTGTACATGTAGTGCGTATGCCGGAGGAGAGCGCATCAAAATTGATGTTTAGCAAAGAAACTGGAAAAGGTCATCGGCTCTGGGGTACACCCGCACTCGCTGTCTGTGTGCAATCCATGAAGATGTGCATACGGCCGGCCGTGCTCAGGAAGTTTATAATAGAAAAAGTGAATCAAAATGTCATAATGTATTAAATAAACATGAATAGGACAGCAACCGAGTTTTCTTCTAACTAAATCCAACAAAAATAATAAACGGAAAGGTAACGGTCTCGATGTCTTACCAGCAACGCTAAGAGAAAAACACAATCAAACCAAATGGATTGTGTTCAAACCATTTGAAATTAGATTGGAGATTGGAAAGAATTTTATTATTTCGTTCTCTGAATTAAAAAATATGTAATACTAAAATGTCATGTTTGAATCATACATAAAGTCATTGATAGCGTACTGCAAACTTTACGGTTTCTGGTGTAACCTCGTTAAATTCGTGTGCAGTTCTGTGTCGGACGTCACTAATAAATCGTCACTTACCTGGACATGCAACCTATCGATACGTAACTGATTTCATCGTCTGTCCAGTCCTGCACTTTACTGACTGAATCCGACACGACCATCGACCTCCAATCCGGAACTCTGCTTACCGAATCTTCTGCAACACTCATCTGATCGAATTGTGCCGCCAAAACTAAATCCATCTTCAGCAGTCCGCTGACCGAATCGAGACTGCCAAATCCATGTGCCGTCCTCTTGTCTTCATAGAAGGTTTACCGACTTAAGATTTCACCACGAAAAAAAAATCCAGCTGCAAAAAATCTGCTGTCAAAAAACACGTCTTTTCTTGAGCCTTGGCTACTACGATTCCGGTTATTGCGCTCCAAAGTTATTTAAAAAAAAAACATTGTTTTTTGCCTTGGTGGATTGATCTGGGTTTTAGTAATTGAAAGCTGCTTCGTGCTCTCCAGGGACAATACTGAACTATTTTGAACATCTGTTCATTGTCGCATTTATATACTAGTATCAGAGGGGCATCCACATTCCGAGTCGTGGGTAGGACAAACAGGAAATAGCGAATGTGGCAAAAGTTCTGGTAATTAACATTAAGCAATTCGTAGATGTTACAAACCTAGACTATTGTATGAGAGTAGCATCACTCCACTTCCTTGCGAATCCTGGAAGAGAAAGGAAGGTTAGTTGGACACATACTTAAGCACGGTGTAGAGAACTCTACGACATTATAATCAATTGTAAACATAATCTGGACTTGAAAATATCTTTGCGGACATAATACTCACATAATTTGAGAATTTTCCCCGATTTTCAGGACAAATATTGCTTTTCCAAGAGTGTTTAGGGATTTCCAAAAAGCATGACACACATCTCGGAATTCTTTCCTGCCCTGCAAGAGGCCACGGATCACAACTTGTCCAATAACTTTCAAAAAAAGTTATGGATCTAGCGATCTAAAGCGAACCACCAAGAAATCATATGACAGTCCCAGATTTTTTTTAGGATTTCGGAATGCCTAACGGACCAGATTTCAAGCGAGCTTAGAGATGTCCGTTGTTCCATAGATTTCAAGAAATTGCTTGGGTTCCTATAAAACCTTTTTTCCGTGGACTTCTAATAATCCATTTAAACGTGCTTTATTTATCACTAGCAGACTAAAATTAATTTATTCTTTGCTTAGTTCTCGAGTTATGGGAGAAATTTCTGTTTCATTTGTATGGGAGCCCCCCTTTCCAAAGAATGGAGGGGTCTCGAACCATCTTAAGAACCTTCCCCGGACCCAAAAAATTCTGCTTACGAATTTTCATGCCGGTCGGTTCAGTAGTTTCGGAGTCTATAAGGTTCAGACTGACAGAAATTCATTTTTATGTATATAGATTACTTCTAAATTTATTTTTTATTTGCATTTGCAGGTTTCAACAACTTCATTTTATCTCTGAAAAACCTTCGTGACGTTTTTGTGCGATTTCGGGATTATACCAAAGCAAGCATAATTTTTCATAAGGACGTATGTAACAAAAGTAAACAAAACGAGGTTTTTAATCCAACATGACAATCACACGCGACTTTATATAATACGCATCGATTTTACTGATTTTAGATCCTAAAATTCTTTAATTCAATCTTTTTACGAATCGACGTATGTAAAATTTTCTATTTTTGAAGTCTCACTGTTACATACGTCGCTTTAACATATGGGAACTAAGAGCGACCTATGTACCAAAAAAGCAAAACAAAATAAAACTGCAGTTGCGTCAATCGTACACTATGGAAAACCGACCATTGTACAGCGACGTATGTACAGCATACCGTTGTATGGATAAGATTTAGTTCTTAAACAGTTTTAGAAAAAGTTTTGCCAACTTTCTGCAAAGGATTTCTCGAATCCTCATAATTGTTACATACGTCGTTATGAAAAATTATGCTTGAAAAGTGTAAAGTGTCAGCTATAATAAAGTAGGGGGCTATAATAAAGTAGTAGGACCAGCCGCACTGGCAACACTGAGAGAAGACCGAGAAGGCAGTGAATATTTCCATTCAGTTCTCGCGTGATTTTTGAAAACGTCGTAAGTCCAAAAGAGAGGCTCTCTTTGTTTACTTTCTCTTTCGATTATTACGAAGCCATACTAACATTTACATCAGATTTTTCAACCGAGACGTAAAGAAAATAGCTTTGTTTAGCGTGCTGAGGTGGAAATGTTGTAATAAATGCAAAATTAGCTTCAATATTAGTGAAAGAGAGCGTAATAAAAGAGAGTCTCTCATTTGGACATACGACGTTTTCAAAAATCATGCTAGAGTTATGTACCTAAATCTGTACACGGTTAGATGCATTTACCCATTAATGGGTAGTCTGTTATTGTTGATATTATTCCCACCGTGGAAAATTCACCCATTTTTTCTCAAAAGTGCTTCTACCCATTAAAATGGGGAGAGGCACTTTTACGAGAAAATGGGTGAATTTTTCACGGTGGGAATAATACCATCAATAACAGACTACCCATTAATGGGTAAATGCATCTAATAGTGTATAATAAAGACGTATTGAAACGAGTCTCGCGTGTGTTAAGCGTCCTTTTGCTTTATCCGTGTCACATCACATCCGTTCCGGTGAATCCACTGGCCTGTTGTGTGTCGGTTCTGTCCGATGGTCCACTCTGCATATCCCATCACGTTTTGGACCTAGTGCAGTGCTTGAAGAAGGTGTTTTGGGACGAAGAAAACACTTTAAGGAAGCCATATAAGGGCGAAAAAGTTTTTCGACGTGGTAACAGTCGGTACAGTTCGTTCGGCTCGAGCAGCAAGGCAATTATTGCGAGAACAGAGAAAACTTCTAATTTTGCGGAGCAAAGAAGAAGAAGAAAACTGAGTGTCGGAAACTTCAAATGGCATGCACTGTGCGAAAAGTGTTGATATTCCTTGATATCAAGAATATTCGAGAAGTCTAAAATGTTTTAAAATCGCATAAATACGTTCAGAAATGCCTTGGAAGAACCATAAAACATATTTAAAATATAAAGCGGCATGTAACACTCGTTTAAAGTTACATATTTTCTTTGATTTCAATAATAAACATTCACACCGAAAAAATCAACCAACAATATTTTCCGTGCATCAAGTGATTTGACGTTTGCGGAACAACTTTCCGACGGTCGACCGTCGGACCCTCGTTCGAATTTTTCTATCTTCTCGCAATATTGGGAGTAAACTCGAGCAGCGCGCGTATTCAGTCGTTGGTGTGTTTGAAAAAGAAAGAAATTTCGGGTACAACGGGTGAAAGAGCCTGACGGCAAGTTTGATTTTCGTTCGCGGTACGAGTGTCGATTTGGAGGATGAGTGAGAAATTTTTGTTCGCTCGTCTCCGTGTGGAAAACGCGCATGGAAATGCACTTTTAGAGCGCGAGGAGCTGTTGTACGTTATTAGAAACCCAGCACCGCAGCCGGTCGATGATGACTGGACGGTTAGTGACGAGAAAGCGCTGGCCATGTGTTGACGCCAGATAATTTCGTCAATAATCTCTTTGTCAAGGTTTGCAGAAATCGCTTTCAATAGATAACGAATAACGATAAAAGAGAGGCAAAAACTGTTCCGAATCGTAACATGCCATGATAACAAATTTACCAAATTTGTATACAAGTGCGAAAAAACAAAATCGGATAGGCAGCCCCCACAGAAACATGGTGATTCTCGCTTTGTTTTCGCTCATTTCGTGTTGGTTACTACACAGCTGAGTAAAACAAGTTGAAATGCATCATCAGAGCCAGTGCTTCCCGCATTTGGAGCTTTGTAAAAGAAATTTATCATAGGGTATAGCCTCCCGAATCAGTTTCAGCTTGCGAAAAAAGTCTCTCACGATATGCTACATATCGTATATGTTTACAGAGATGATAAGTGAGAGACTTGTTCATTCTCTTTTGGATTCAGCTGCCTGTTGCTTAGAAGCAGTAAATAATTAATGTAAATATAGAATGGTGTTCATTTCTACCCGTTCATGGATGCTTTACACGGTCCCTTTTCTCATGCTGGTCTCATGAAGGTGCGAATGTGTGAGGCTGTTGTACGGGTGGCGATGATATGACAGAAGTGTGCTTTCATTTCTCTGTACATACGTTCAATTGGAAAGAACAACAAAAATGATGCTCCTCAAACAGGCACATTGAGACAAACCGTTTCTCCCAAAGAGAGCCACTCCTCATTTTTCCCACAACGAAGAGCATCTTTTTTAAGTTTTGATCATATCCGTGATGTTTTGTTGCTAATTTTTGATGAACTTTTTTGTTCTCATTGAGCTCATTATACGAGTAAATGCCAAGCCTGCCCATAATGCGCAATGTTGTTTTTAAATAACAAACCGAAAATACGTTTAATGTTAATGATTTCAATGGTTCTTCTTCTTCTTATTGGCATTACATCCCCACACTGGGACAGAGCCGCCTCGCAGCTTCGTGTTCATTAAGCACTTCCACAGTTATTAACAGCGAGGTTTCTAAGCCAAGTTACCATTTTTGCATTCGTATATCATGAGGCAAACACGATGATACTTTTATGGAAGTCGAGACAATTTCCAATCCGAAAATTGCCTAGACCGGCACCGGGAATCGAACCCAGCCACCCTCAGCATGGTCTTGCTTTGTAGCCGCGCGTCTTACCGCGGCTAACCGCACGGCTAAGGAGGGCCCACGATTTCAATGGTTATTTACGTTAAAAATATTTCCGACGTATCTAAAAAACGCCTTGCGTCTTTAAGAGCTAAGAGTGTCTTCTATAGATAGTAGAATCTATAGATGAGCGAAAGCATGGCTGAGTCGATTTTTTTGCCCGTGCACACGCGCATATGACGTCACACCCCTAACGTTTCCATTGAAATCGTGACGTCATGCTCGTTTGGAGACACGTTTGACAGTTCGTTTGGAGACAGAGGATTTATCTTCGCTCATCTATATATTCCACTATCTATAGTGTCTTCTAATAGGTTTACATTTGGATGACAATATTGGTACATTCAAAATGAATTGCCTATATGCCGGCTATTAAGCCACCCGGAGTGGAAATTAATTACTATGTCTGAAACTTGATTATGCATATGTACAACATGTGATAGATTTAGTTCAGAAAAGGACAATATTGCTTGAAATTCTGTTTTATGTCACGTACCGTAAAAAGAGGGCCGTAAATTGAAGTGACATCTAAAAAGTGCCGTAAAAAGAGGGTTCAGTGTAAAATCAAAAGTTTTGGGCTCCGTAACCCCCAAAGACAAATAAGCCTTTCAAATAAAATGTGAGACTGAAAACAGATGGTTTCAGCCATGCCAAATCAGCGCCATGGTACGGAAACAGTGGGTTGTGATTCAGTCACTAAACCATAATGCTTTCGATGGGATGACAACATAGTTCACAAACCTTAGCAACCTCTCAATGCCTAATTGTGCCGAATTATGTCAAATTTCAACCAAACTTAAGATTTAGTGCAATGAGTAATAACTAGATTAGAATCGTCTTCAAATCGACGTTCCCATTGATCACGACAAAAGATATTTTAGTTACTAGATAAAGATTGTCGCTGTCGTCGCTGTCCGGAACATCTTTTGCTGGCGAGGATAGGGGAGCTAAATGTCAAAGAAGGAAAATCCATACGATTTGACAGGTATGTACCACACATGTTTCGGACAGCAGAACAAAGGGAACCGAAGCGACAATCTTTATCTAGTAACTAAAATATCTTTTATCACGACCAGTCAAACTTGCGTCTAACGTTTTCTACGCAAATACGAATCTCTCCTCTCTTTTGTCTGATGGTTAATATCTCAGTAGAACAGCCTTTCCATACAGAAAGTCAAAAACGTTTAATCAAATTTGACTGTTGTAAGAATTGACACCTTCTGACCTACCTACATCTGTGGGATGGCTGTTGTATGTAGAAATTGACACCTTCTACACACCTCCACCTGGTATCAAACTACAACATGAACCTGATAAAAATTGCACTTAACCGCAGACCTGTTCTTAGCAGCGTCCAACCATTGTTGTAATGTAATGCATGAATCGCATCATAACAATCCACTGCCAGCTAATCACCACCATTGTAAGTTCTCTGCAGACTGACCATCACCTTTCGATCACTGTTCGCTCTTTGGAAACTCACTCTCTGATAGCGGCCACGCTTCCATGGCAGTGCAACATGAGCGGCTGCTGTCCGGCGATGATTGCCGAATTGAAGATCTGTACGCGAATGCTCTTCTTGATGCGCGCAACCATCTCACTTGATGATGTCCAGCTTCCGCCCATCAGTAGTCGGTTGATGCTCTGGTCGTTCAGTTCGCATAACGTCGCTAGTCGGGGAGTGTGGTGTAATCGCGTCGTGCTCGTCAACTGCAAAACCGGTTGATTAAATTCTGTCAGTGAACCCCCGGTGGGCAGATCGGACACCGTTTCTATAACAGTTTGCGGAACTACGGTTCGATTGTCGGCTAAGCCTGACGGCCGAATCGATGGCACGGGCAGTGATCGAAAAACAATGATCTACGCATGCGAAAGGTGACGTCATTGAGGTTATAGCGGTTGATAGTTGACACTGATCGTTATATTAACTACAAAGAAGATTATTCGAAGGCACTGCTACCGAGAAGAAGCTAATCTGCCGTTGTGCTTTTTATTTTTATTTCGGCTCAGCGGTGACCATTCCGCGAAGCCATCAACTAGTGTTGGTCGCGAGAGCGAGTTCTGCTGTACAACTTGCGCTGATTACAAATGTGAAGATTCCGCATCGCTACTCCGCGATTGTAAACAAAAATCAAAGAGCGGTAAAACCTGAATACAAGACCTACGAAGATGACGAGGATGATGATGACCTTAGGGAAACCCATCGGTGCCGGTTTGCTGCTACAGCTGTTTTTGACCGGTTGCACGCTGTTGGCCGCATCCGTGCATGGCCAAAGCCAGACTCTATACGGTAAGCATCGAGGAAGCCCCGGATTGGTGTAGTCTTCAGGAGGAACGCTTGATAAAATACTAAACTAGAGCGCGATAACAGTGACTATGCCGTTTAGTGTTAGCAAGCGCGTTGTTTGTGTGGTTGCCGTAATCTACAATGGTATAGCACCGACATGATAACCTCTCGATCCTGCATTCTGAAATCGGCGAGAAGCGATCTGTATAGAATGTGCAAATGAAAAGGAAGTGTATTCTGGTGGGATAGAATAAGGGGAATTTAGGAAGTGTTTTTTTAATCATAATGAAGACTTTTGAAAAACAGGACTAGTCATAGCCGAACAACCCACGCATTTTTTTAGATATTTACTATAAAAGTAGTAGCAGCCAACCTGTGAAAAAGAATTGTAATTGTAATTTATTAACTATACGTGGACCTGTTAGTTACCTTTACAAAACGTCAAGGAAGGTGAAAAGCCATTTTAGCAGTCTTTATGTTTATTACTCGGCCACATATCAGCCTAATGGGTTGATTTTTTGCACATCATCAGACACCTATAGATGATGATCATGATCAGGTTTGCCTCATTTTTTGTGGATCTGAAACATATATAGGAAAGTTCCACTGAAGAGGGAACTCACATTGCAGAGCTGACCGACAACAATACTAGTGGGTGGCTTATAATAATGCCTCGGCATTATTTTTTTTAACGTCATGCTGTCACTGGTGGAGTTAAGCTGAGGCACGTAACCCGCCAAATCAAGCATTTTCTCTTAAATTTAATTAGGGTAAATCAGTACTTCGACACATTGCCGGCACACTGTATTTATGATTAATTAATATTGAGAGTCTTAGGTGAAATGTTACAGAGTTAAAATCTTCACTATTCCATTTACTTCCACTATTATCGCTTTTGTTGTCGATAATAGACGACGAAACGAAATACGTATCTGTTGATACAAAGTGGTTATATTATTAATAGTGGAAGTAAATGAAATAATGAAGTCTTTTAATAACACTGCGTAACAAATTTTGCAAAATGTTCTCGCTTTAAGATTAAACCAAAAATTAATTGAGGCTTAGCCCCACCTAGGATCTGGTTAGCCCCCCCCTAGAAAATTTAATGCTTTGCATATGAATTGCACATATCTAGCAAAAGATATTTTAGTTACTAGATAAAGATTGTCGCTGTCGTCACTGTCCGGAACATCTTTTGCTGGCGAGGATAGGGGAGCTAAATGTCAAAGAAGGAAAATCCATACGATTTGACAGGTATGTACCACACATGTTTCGGACAGCAGAACAAAGGGAACCGAAGCGACAATCTTTATCTAGTAACTAAAATATCTTTTTATCTAGCCCTCTTGTTGCATCTATTTGAAAAAGTTTTTGCACTCCGAGCAATTGTTATATTTTGCCATAGGAATGCTAAACACGATGGATATTGCATCAATGCCAGATTTAATTTTTTTTATTTCCAAAATTTTAATTGAATGAAGAAAATTCAAGTTAAGGTGACTCGGAGAGGCCGTGTTATTTCTCATATCTTTCGTCTCTTTCTAGCATTATCACCTCGCAACTTTGGAGCGGCGTATTTCGGTTTTCAGTTGTTTGATGTAACTGTAAAAGTATCAGCTTGTAGATTGTGAGTAAGCACGCGCCGGTGGTACTGTTTCAAAATCATATTTGTTATAGGAAAAAAGTTAAGCATTCAATGATGAAAATGATGACGATTTGATGATTGTTAGTGCTTCCCGTGTCACCTGAAATATTGAAAAACCTGTATTGTCTTGATATTGAGTAAACTTGAAACTTTGGACAAATTGTTTTAGTTTCAAATGGCATAGGATGCTTACTATTGCTTAGATTACCGTACAATTTTCAACAATTCCGGATTTTGCAATGGAGTTAATCAGCAATTGATCAATCCTCTAAGCTTACTTAGCTTAGACTGACTGTACATATCAATGGTTGCTACTCCGTGATTGATCAGAACTGGTGCAAAGTACACTTCGATCCGAATGAATAGTGGTTGGGATTTACCATCTATTCTCGAAGTGCACGTTTCAGCAGCTCGCAAATGTTGATCAATAACGGCGCCGGCCAAGTCCTTACAGTCAGTTGGGAAAGGGAGGGAATGTTAATTTGTGGTTATTGTTGCTACTAGAGACCGAGAATACCTTTGCATCTCCACAATTACCACGGAAAGAAGTTTTGTTAGTTGGGTGGGGTAATCAGTAACATAGATCGGGATTCACCATGGAAAGCGATGTGACCTATGCAACATCTACACAACAGTATTACCGTCGCGTCGTGCGGGGCCTCTTTTGACTTCAGGGGCCACTTTGGATTTTGGATTTTCTGAAAAAATTAAGCGAAAAAAAATACCAAATTTGAAACAGAAAGCACAGACAAACAGACATAACAGATTGAACATCCACTCATCAAATGCATCGTCGTTTAAACACTAACGACATCTGTTGATTTCAGTCACGAATCAGATGGCGGTAGTGAGCAAACATCAAACTAGAGCAAAACCGATGTGCGCGCCACGAGTGATCGATTGACCAACTAATGATTATTTGAATTGACCAGTAAATCAGTGAACGATGGAAATTTGACGAGTGTTATGTCTGTGATTCAACACCCGAATGGTAATAATGACGATTTAAAAGTAATTTACGTTACAATTCATGTTTTAAAATGTCCAAAGTAGCCCCCGATTTGTCAAAAGAAGCCCCGTACGATGGTAGCATTTTCTTAATTTGATAAATTCTTCATCCTTCGTGAGAATAAACAATCAATCGCTCAAAGTGAGCGATTGTTCACTTGAATTTCGGATTAGGCGCCCGCGTCATCATATCTTTAACGTAAGGAAAGTAAAAAGAACCGGGAATAAAATTGAAAATATAGTAATATTTACGGCCGTTGAACCACATTGATAGTAATCGGAAAGCTAATGCCAATCAGCAACCCTTATTTTATCTCTATTTGAGGTTAAACAAGAATATTCAGCCAGATATATTTTGTTAATTTACGTTTATTTTACATGTCGATTATTTTGCATTACTATCGCGCGCGTGGGTGTGTGTTGTGTGACGTGACCAGTATCCTGGTATTAATCCTGATGTGCCGATTGACGCTCGTGTTGGGCTTGTGCACTTTGAGCGGCACACGTTCACTTCCCAGTCAACATAAAATCGTACATGGTTCAATACAAGATGCTAAATTGAAGACGATATACATACATGTTGCATGGAGCAGTACCTCTATCGCCTCCACTTCAGCATCCTACACGACACAATATACGTTCATGTGTTGACAGCTTTTCGTAGAGGTTTAACAGAGCCCACTGTCAAACCCCACCAGAAAATGCGTTAGTATCATACTTCGGAACATCATAGTAATCAAAAGTCTAACTCAGGTATAAGATGTATTAAAAATTATTGCCGGATGTAATCATTTCTAACATCAAATTAAATCTACATTTTATTCGCATCATATTCAATACAACGTTTTTAAATATAAATAAAAAATCGTCAGTTATTATCGCTCGCAAATGGATCCCGAATGTTGCACACAACATTAGAAAGAGTTCTACAGAAAAAGCGTCAAAGTTTTCCAAATTTCCAATTCAATCAATGGAAATTGACACTTATTTTTAACATTCTCATAGCAGATTCTATTGTATCCAAAGCAAGAAAATTTCACTACCGTGGTTTCTTTTTTCCACGGTTTGGTCTTAGTCGATACCCCACTAAAATACTCACACAAAAACTAAGGAAATCCAGATGGTATTCAAAAAGCTGTGAAAATTTATGTTTGAACCGAGAAATTAATGAATTTTATCCGCGTAAAAAACCTGAGTGTAGTTGTTTCATTGATAACGTTCTTGCGCCCAGCTGCACTCCGACAAAAAAACAATGGCTGGCGCCGCCAGTGTTGAAAGTTACATTGGAAAAATTAGTTAAAATGTAGATAGAGAAACAACATTGGAACATGCTCACCGGTTAATCCTAGTTGATGTACATTTCGTTGCCATCTGCAGTCCGTAGAATTACTCAAATTTAGATTTTTCGCATTCAACAAGGAATTTGTTCTGTTACACTTGTAGTACGAAACTTTTTTTTAAACATTAAACGACTATTAAACAAATAGAATTGAATATGCACCCACGTAATAAGCACCCGCGAAAGTTCTATAAGCCGAACACCAGCGAAAAAGACAGCAGAAAAATCCTGTCAATTTTAGTTTCACTTGTATCCACCATGACGGCCTACTCGCAATTGATCAATCCTCTAAGGTTTTAAAGTTGTTTGAAGTTTTGTGAGTAATTGTTAACTAAACCGAGCGTATGATCTTTAGCTTTCTAACTAAAACGAATCCTAAAAGATGCATTGAATTTTCGATTATCACGCTAGGCTTCTTAAGATTGGATAAAGGCTCAATAAAACATTCAGATCTAGAGGAATGGTAACTAAAATTTAAATAAGAAAGAACTTGTTTTGCTTTTCTAAGCTCTTATTATCGCCGCAGCAATATAAACAGTGAAAAGGTCTTAGTAGGCCCTCGAAGTTAGTTGGCTTACTATTGAGCAAATTTTCTCAGAGTGTAAATTTGATAATATGTGTTAAATTTGTTCCTAGGGGAACAGACGGCTTTGGCAGGTTTTGTTCTATTATTGGCAGGGGGCTTTTTGTCGACCGAATTTTATGAAATTTGGCCACAATATTCTTTGATATGGAAAGAATGTTTAGGCCAAATTTGAGCAAAATCAGTCATAAAAAACCCCCCTGCCATTAATAGAACAAAACCTGCCAAGGCGTCATTCCCCCTATATGTTAATTTATTTATTTGTTAACTACATTGAAAAATAATAGTCGGGAAAGTTGTATTAGGAGGTAGATTTTTTTTAAATCATCCACGAATTTATTCTATCATGAGGTGAGTTTTTTTTTGTGGTCAGATCACCGTTTGCAAGCTCGTAGGATTTTTCGGGCCATTAAATTGTAAGCCGGAGAAAAGAGTTTAAAGCCCCAAACGCAATACAACGGAACGGCGACGGAAACGGAAAATTTGACAGTTAGCCCATATATTTTCTGTCAAATTTTCCGTTTCCGTCGTCGTTCCGTTGTATTACGTTTGGGGCTTAACTAACTAATTTATTCAATATTTAATATATAAGGGATTCTAGGTATAATGCAAAATCTATAAAGCCTTCAAAAATCAGTGTCGTGCTTTCATTCCATTTGCGATGAACGAACCAATCAAGGTTTTCGGAAATGCTACGAGATTTCTAGATATTCTATTTCAGGGCTGTGCGTCGATGAATATCATTTGGGATGTTTCAGTCTTCCATGGATATCTGGTAGGCCGACTTACGAACAATATACGAGCGAAAATGATATTTTTTTGTGGTAGGGTAGATGTACCAGTTTTAGCCACCCTATGTATTCTACGAGTTCCATACGTCGTTTAAAGAAGTGAAACCTGGATTTATCGCATTCATCACTGACTTTACATGGAGCAAAACTTTTGTTCTGTTAAACTCATTATTAAAATTGATAATAAATTGCGATATTATTATCAATTTCCCACCTTATCGGCCGCGACGATTTGAAATCGTCGCAAAACAAATTGACGCCAAAATCGTCGCCAGCAGAAATGGCCATAAGATCTGTCAAATCAACTGTGAACAAAATTTTATATACTCAATAATCACATTATTTCCCAAAATTGAGCCCTGTTTTTAATGCAGATTGACATCATTTTCTAATAAAACATAATTTTAGAATAAAGATGATAACGACAATTTTGATAGTGCCTAAAAAATGGTCGGCGCGTTTTGTTACCAAGGAAACAGACAATATTGATACATTTCCATATATAAAAACAGTACTTTTGTTCCTGGTTTGGCCACCTGTTTTCCAGTTTTCGCCACCCCCTGTTCCTCTTTTGGCCATCGTGTTGCTAGGAGCAACACTGACAAGAACATTTAGCATATTTATTAGGAAACGTCCATAAATTACGTCACGCTTTAGGTTGGGGGTTCTGGGAAACGTGACTCATACAAAGACGTCCATACAAAATGTCTGACGAAGGGGGGAGGGAGGAGGATTCCTCAATCTTTCTGACCATTTTTCGCATAACAAACTGACACGGTGAATTCACCAGCTTTACTGACCATTAAAAACCTGCTACAGACCAACTCCTTGAAAGAGTGACAAAAATGCGTAATGTTATTTAGAGGTCTATTTCGTAACTCAAGACGATTCCGCTCGACAGTGACTTGAGCCGAATTGCTCGTCAGTCACTGTCGAGTAGAACAAAAACGCAGTCGACAGTTTTTTCACTCGACTCCCATACATTTGCAGACAAGTAAATCGATAATAGGCGTTATATTGCTTTTTGCATTGAAACTTTTCGTTTCGTCACTGAAACCATTGACACTTGTCTTCAGCGACTGCTTCCGCGATAGAGCATTTGCACATTTTATTCACTCATACATCTATATTGCTGTCAAAATGTGCATTTGACAATTAAATTTTCAGCTAAAAGCTCTATTTTTCGACACCGGTGCACTCACACAACCAATCGACATCAGTTGTCAAAAAATCAGGAGTGCCAACTTCACCACTATCTCCTTGTCGCCGAGTCTGGCGCTGAGTGCTCGGCGCGGAAACCCAAAGGTGGGGATAAAATTTTGGGGCTTATGAATATTTGTTTTACATAATTGCGATTTTTTGCCATTTCGTTAATATTCTTTTTCTTGAATGTAGATACGATTCATTTTTACAGAAAAAATTGATTATTTTATTTAATGACTTCAACATTACATTTGCTCTGTTTCATATTGAAAAATCATTGTATTACAATTCAATTCCATTACACGCAAACGCTTCAACGTTTTGTGTATCTTCTTTGACTTCCCTTTCTCTTCTAATTACGGTTTTCTGTTTCTTCTTTCACTGATTCCTCATTCAACCTTTTTTGTGTTTCTCAACCTGCTCTGACTTTTTCTATTCTTCCTCTAGCTTCTAGCTCTTCTGCCAGTTCATCAGTAACACTGACCCACCCACATCTGATGTGAATATTCCACTCACAGTGTCTTCTGCCTGAAATTCTGAAATTAGAGCAAATTTTCTTCTGAATTTCATTGTTTTGTTTTTCTTGCTCTGCTCTTCTTATACCCTTAACACGTTTCCGGCCGCGTTATAATCAAATTCCATTTCACACAAACGCTTTAATGTTCTGTTTTCAACTTCTTCGACTTTACTCTCTGAGTTGTAGTAGTCGCTTTTCGAACTCTTTTTACAATTTTACAATTTTCTTTTTCTTCTTTCACTGATTCCTCATTCAACTTTTTTTGCTTTCGTTTCTCGGCCCGCTCCTTTTTGGCTTCTTCGGTTCTTCTTCTAGCTTCTGTTCGTTCTGCTGCTCTAATTTTCTTTTGAATTTCATTTTTTTGTTTTTCTTGCTCTGCTTTTCTTATTTCCTCAATACGTTCTCCGGCCGTCAGAACGGGAAAGTATTTTTTGGTATAGCTTCGATGCTTCGCGCTTCGTCGAGGGGTTGGTGGAATCTTAAGAAATTCGGAAATACTTTTCTTCCTTGTTTGCGATACAACGTTTGTTGTATCTCTAAGAATGTTGGGAACAGGGTGACCAGAAGTTGAGTCTAAAATATTGAAAACATTTATGAAAAAACCCTGGCAATTATGTTTAAACAAATAACTTACCAACGCATATATTTTCAGTAGTGCCAAAGCTCATTGAAATGGAATTATTGAGTGCTTGTGGTTATGTCACTGCTTGCCATCGATTCTTTCAAGGAACGAATCACATCCTTTTCCTCAAAATATTGAGCCGCCGAGATGGTTACGTTTCCGTCGTTATCGATCAATAACTCTCCCATTATTGTGTCATCCTCCTCAATTTCAACCATTGCATTTTGTTCAATGTGGTCGTCCTCAAATGAGTTATTTGCGAAGGTCGTAAAAGGGCGAATAAACTCTTTGTAGAAATATTGAAGAACCTGCTCCTCATGAGACAAATCAGCGTTTAGTCGTTGAATCTTCGAAAGCGTAGATCTTCCCATAACTTCAATTGCTTTTTTGATTTTGTCTTTGTGAATGGGCACATAGGCAGAAGACACTGTGAATGGAATATTCACATCAGATGTGGGTGGGTCAGTGTTACTGGTGAACAGTTGATGCGTTACTGTAGCTGAAGTATTTCCGATTAATACCTCAACACTTTTTGCATCGGACAGTACGGGTTCATCAGCTGTTTCGTTTGTTACGGGTGTATCAATATTGGGTAATGAAGTCTGCTGACTGGGAACTACAGAAGGAGAAACAGTGTTATTCGACGATTTCGCTATGCATTTAGTGTAATCAACGTTCTCAGCATCGAAAGGGAACAAACCGCACACACGAAAACCGTTAGTAATACTGTCCTTTTTAATTCCCTTTGCTACTGTTTCCTGTAGCACACCTCCAAAGTGACGCAATGTGAAGCTAACATCTGGTTGCTTCGAACGCCAGTCATCTACTTCGTTCTTCCACTGATCTTTTAATGGTTTGAAAATAGAGACGTCGGCTGGTTGCGTAATAGGGGAAGACACCCAGAAATCGCCCTCCCCCCAGTTTTCGCCCACCTATTTTAAAACTTTAATTTCTCGAAAACTAGTTGTTGGAAACAGTTAAAGTTTAGGTTTTTTCATAATTGATTGATGCTTGTATGGAAAAACTCTAACTGTAACTGTTTTCAACAACTAGTTTACGAGAAATTAAAGTTTTAAAATAGGTGGGCGAAAACTGGGGAGGGCGATTTCTGGGTGTCTTACCTTACGGGTTGTGTTAGGATATAAAGCAATTAGAATGACTCCCAGCTGCTGACACAAATCTGCCACTTCTATTCCTACATGAGAAGAATGGCCGTTCACAAACAATATTATAGGGAGCTTGATTCCTTTTTGAAGTAGAAAAGGGTGAAAAACTTTCTTCATGTATTCACCGAAGTTGTGAGATGTCATCCACCCACGCTCACTCTGCCCAAGTCCCCATTCTGAGGGAAATCCTTGCGCGATTTCCTTTCTAATTCTCTGCCCTGGAAGAATGACCAGTGGATTTACCACCAGTCCGGATGCGCTGAACGAAAACATCACGGTAACGTTTTGCTTGCTGCAGGCTTGTTCCACTTCGTAGACGTTTTTGCTTCCTCTCTGTGCAATGACTTCTTTAGTTTTCGGATGAAGATAAAAGGAGGTTTCATCTCCGTTAAACACACGGGATGAGTCAATTAGGATATCACTTATTCCATGGCGGTCCAGCCACTGATAGACTTCCTTAAACCAATTCCGAATATCTTTTTCGCTTACACGAGCACTAGCAGATGTTACTTCCTCTGGTGTTCGGAGGGACAATGTAGGATGTCGTCGCATAAAGGAGTTGAACCATTTCCGGCCTAGAAACAGCATAATAGAATTGACAAACAATAATAATAACATCGCTAGAATATTTACCAGGGCAATTATTTTTAAATGGAGTTTTCCTGGGATTAGCAGACAAAAACTCTTGGACTTTGAGGAGCAGAGAACGGCGCTGTACGGGGAAACCACGCTGTTGCATCCCAATGATCCAGACACAAATTTTATCTTCTTCTTCCTTAGAGAGAACACTGGGTGGTCCATGTTTGGTTGTTTTTTGCCATTTGCTGCTCAATCGGTATCGAATAGTAGATCGAGAGATTCCGTATTTATTACAGGTGGATTTTACAGAAGAGCCCTTCACGATTTCGTCGAGACACTTTCTGATTGCTTCTTCACTGTGCGCATGCCGGGAGGAACTTCGTGACGACATTGTTTCGGACTTTTTTTTGCTATGATAAAGAGACAATAAACAAAAACATACACAAAATATAATTAAAAGTATACGTACCTCGTTATCCTAAACCATTTTACCTTCACAATTGAAACAATTTGAGAAAAACCCAACTTAATTCACCGAGTGGTCATACTGCCTTTCTCGCATTTAGCCAAGACACCAACCTTATATGGCGCTTATATAGTTCGATTCCATTTTCTCAATAACTTTAAAACGCAATGGTCGATCGTTATAAAATTCAATAGTGATCAACAAGGCTTTGTCCCCTGTCGAATGCAACTTGTTGCGAGAAAATCGGTTAAGAATTACTATATGAAAAAGTGGCTAATGTTTTTCGGTTTTCATGTGCACACACACACACACATACACACGGACAGACAGACATTTGTTCAGTTCGACGAGCTGAGTCGATTGGTATATAACATCATGTGTCTCCGAGACTTCTATTAAAAGTTCGATTTTGGAGTGAAATGATAGCCTTTCGGTACAACTTTGTTGTACGAGAAAGGCAAAACTGCTGTTAGTAAAATGCACGATAATGATGTCACGCGGATGGCGAAAATTAGGAACTGTCAAAAAGCAGAGCGCGTTCGTGGGTGGCCAAAACAGGCGCATGCTGCGATATTTTACATAATTTTTAAATGCAAAAAACAACAATTTGTGCTAATTAAAACTGATCAAATAAGTGTTCAACTTAAAATTCCTTCATTAAATTGCACACTGACCTTGGTGAAGTAGCATAAGTATGAAAAATATTATATCTATTATTCTAACAAAATATGAATTCCTAGTACAAAAATTATAGTAATGCCCTGGTAGCTAATACTGCTCGGCAAAGAACTTCATTATTGAATAAAATTTGCATTATTTTAATTAATTTTTTACCACCATAATGAAGATTTATGTTCATATTTTTAATGGTTTTGCTTGAAAAGGTCAAAAAATGCCAATTTTACTAGATATATTAAATTATGTGCTTCGTGTGGCCAATACTGGAACATGGCCAATTCTGGAACATCTACCCTATAGAAAATGTGATAAAAGTTAGCCCGACCTAGAATTTTTCATTAGTTACGCCAATGAATGTCAAAAATCATACAGAACATACCTTGATGAATGGTAAATATCCTGCTGACAATCGCCGGGGTATATTTTCTCCTCGATTTGTTTCCAAACTCATTTGAAAAACGTTGTTTTGTACCTATTTGTACTTCCAATGTCACACGACACGAACAACAAATTGAACATTTCAAAGTGCCTCATTATTTTTGGGCTAATAATAAGCTTCATAATCAAATTTTTATAAAATGTTTTGTGTAATCAGTTAACTTGAAAACCGGAATGGAGAATTGGGGTACTAGCGAAGCTAGTTTTTTCTCAAAGTTCATACGTTAAACCTAACTGCGATAGTGGTGCGCTATAAAGCGCTTAGCACATCACTACTAAAGTAAGGTTTAACCACTTTAACGTACGGATTGTAAGAAAATCCCAGTTTAGAATAGTTCCCCATTCCGTTTTTCCGAGTATAAATGATATGTATGTAAATGTGCAGTCAAAAAACCAAACCATCTCAATGGATCAATTGCGGTTTGATCTAGAAATCTTTGCGCAGACTTATCATACACATTTAAAAAAAATTGGTCAAAGTTCATAAAAGAAATCGTTTCGTGGCGGCAAATTCCTATACATATAGGAAATAGAGTTAAAGAAAATGTGTATTACTTATGTAACTATTCCGACTATTATTGGCCAGTGGTCCGTGTTATAGGTCAAAATGATGCCACTCTTGATAACAACTTTGCAGCCATATTAGGACCAACATACAACCGCTTGACATTCAATACGTGAAACGTGACGTGAACATGCTGCATTTTCGAAAATCTTTTGAAATTTCTAAGGAAACATATTAAATATTAAATATCGTTCACAGAAACCTACTGAGGTTATTTTCAAATGTATACGTTGAAATCATTTGAGCTTTTTCAAAAAGCACAAATGATTTCAACGTCCACAAAGTACGTCACGCCTCTAGGGGGGGAGTGGGGGTTCTGAGCAGCGTGACGATCCATATACAATTTTTAGGTGTTTGTTACAAAAAAACGTGACGAAGGTGGAAGGGGGGTTGGCGTTGAAAATCGCCAATTTTTGCGTGACGTACTTTATGGATCTTCCCTTACCCCCTCCAAAGCGATGTTGAATAGCAGACATGAAAGACTAACACTTTGCTGTAACCCTCTGCGTGTTTCTAAGGGACTCGAGAATGTCCCTGAAACTCGCACTATGCACATTACCCGATCCATCGTTGCTTTGATCAACCGTATCAGTTTATCCGGAAATCCGTGTTCGTACATTAGCTGCCATAGCTGGACAGATCGATTATATCATATGCGGCTTTAAAGTCGATGAATAGATGATGAGTGGGTATGTTGTATTCGCAGCATTTCTCGATATCAGGCATACGGCAAACACCTGGTCTGCGGTGTAGCGAATCCCGCCTGGTACTGCCCCACGGACACTCTTTCGATGGGTGTTAGTCGACGGCATAAAAATCGAGAAAGTATCTAGTAGGCAGCGTTCATCAATGAGATTGCGCGGTAGTTGCTGCAATCCAGCTTATCCCCTTTTTGTAGATGGCGCACACAAAACATGATGGTTCATTGGTGGTTCGACGAAATTTGTTTCCCTCTGGAGATTGTCAGCCAACTGGCTACCGAAAAGGGCGGCGCACAGTTCAAGTCGAGGAATTGACTGCCCACATAGTGGAGCGACACGAGATTTGGATATCAGTAGATGACTGTGACATTGTCCGAATTCGTCAGTTGAGTTGAAGCAGTGCAGACCTGGCTGTACTGTTGGTCCAACAAAAAGAATCTCATTCAATGACAAACTGGTAGAGTTACGACAGGATCTATCAAATACGATTCGTTTCTCCGTCTCAGGACGATGGAAGAAAATGTGCAATCAACGCTTTTCAGAACTGCTTCAAAAATTGCCACATTTTAAAAATTCGAAAATTATTAAATATCAGAAGAAATCTTTTGAATGTACTTGGTTAAATCATTATTATATTACACTTATTTAATCATTGTTATCTATTCTTTTTCTAGATGGCGACACATGTACCTTAAAAGACGGAGAAGCGGGGATATGTCAAGAGGCTACCAGTTGTCCCTGGTTCTTGGAGACCATAGTGAAGAAGAAACGCTTCGGAGAGCGGGTAACGTGCGGGTTCGATGGCCCCATTGAGGTCATCTGTTGCAAAATGGACAAACCGGTCACTTTTAAGCCGGGTGTCCGCAGCGGTTTGGCCTGCCAGGATATACCGGATGCGGACAATCGGCTAACATTCCACATCATCGACGGGGAGGACGCCGCCGATGGGGAATTTCCCTTCATGGCAGCCTTAGGGTACGAAAACGAGGAAATCAAAGATGGGTACGATTACCGCTGTGGTGCAAGTCTGATTTCACCGAACTTCTTGCTGACGGCCGCACATTGCATTCCCAAACAGGGACGTCCGGTAGTGGCGTTGCTTGGTACGGCCAGTCTCAACTCCATGAACGGAGTTGTCGTTAGAATCAAGGTACGTGTGGAACAGATTCGCGCTGATGCAACATTGTGCTTGGATTGTTTCATGCTAACATTTTACAGGAGTTTTATCCTCATCCCGACTACAGAGCCAGCCGCAGCTACAACGACATTGCCCTGATTGAACTGGAGAAAAGACTGATAAATGAACCTGACGTGAATCCCATCTGCGTCCGCAGCGATACCGGAGATTTACCCAACGATGTGATTCTCACTGCCGAAGGTTTTGGGATTATTGATGTAGACAGTAAGTACTGAATATAACATACGGATTTTCCAAAGCTCATCTTGTGTTCAATTTACAGAGCAAATTCGCTCCGCTCAGATGATGAAGGTCAATCTAACCACGGTGGCCCTGACCAAGTGTAACCAATCCTTCGCTGACAACAATCTGTTGACCAACAATCGCAGGTTACCCCAGGGCATCATTGACACGCAGTACTGCGCAACGGGTCGTGAAAACATCGTCACAAAACAGGTAGGCGATACCTGCCAGGGCGATTCCGGGGGTCCACTCCAGATCGTAGTGGACGGAAAGTTCCAACTGGTGGGAGTGACTTCGTTTGGAAATGGATGTGGATCGAATACGCCCAGTGTATACACCCGGGTCGCGAGATTTATCGATTGGATTGAGCCCATCGTATGGCCCACCGGAGTTCCGAAAACATGAATGGTCGTAGTACAAATGGAATAAGGAATTTGTCATGAAAACTGAAAAAATATACGAAATATGTGAAAACTCGCTTTTCAATGTTAAAGTTTTATATCAAATTATTGATCAACAGGCCCAAAAACTGAATGCCACTGAAGTCAGCCGTATTTTACACGATTCACAATATTTTATTTCTTGTACACTTGATACATATCAGTTTTTATCGTTCAGCCGAGCATTGAACGCAGCCCTTTCCGCCGGAAACGATAACTGTAATATATTAGATGTGTGTTCCGTATCACCATAATATGATTATGATTATTATTTATTCAGACTAAGGCCGAAGTGGCCTGTGCGGTATATAAGAGTCTTCTCCATTCGGCTCGGTCTATGGCTATTTACACGTCGCCAACCACGTAGTCTACGGAGGGTCCGCAAGTCATCTTTCAACTTATCGATCCACCTTGCCCGCTGTGGACCTCGCCTTCTTGTGCCCGTCGGATCGTTGTCGAGAACCATTTTCACCGGGTTATTGTCCGACATTCTGGCTACGTGCCGATTTTTGCGGTGTGAACGATGGATGGTTCTCCCAGCAGCTCATGCAACTCAGCTCATGGTTCATTCGCCTCCTCCACGTACCGTCCGCCATCTGCACCCCACCATAGATGGTATGCAGCACTTTCCTTTCGAAAACTCCAAGTGCGCGTTGGTCCTCCACGAGCATCGTCCAGGTCTCGTATCCGTAGAGGACTACCGGTCCAATGAGCGTTTTGTTGATTGTCAGTTTGGTTATATAGTGCGGAGCGTCTTGCGGAGTCAAAAGTACGTACGATTTCCAGCCACTATGCGTCTCCGATTTTCTCTGCTGGTATCATTTTCGGCAGTCACCAGTGAGCCCAAGTACACAAAATCTTCAATCACCTCGATTTCGTCACCACCGATGCAAACTCGCGGTGGGTGGCTCACGTTGTCTTCGCTTGAACCTCTTCCTATCATGTACTTCGTCTTCGACGTGTTGATGACTAGTCCGATCCGCTTGGCTTCCCTTTTCAGTATGATGTAGGCTTCCTCCATCCTCTCAAAATTACGTGCCATAATATCTATGTCGTCTGCGAAGCCAAATAGCTGGACGGACTTACTGAAAATTGTACCACTCGTGTTAATCCCCGCTCTTCGTATTACCCCTTCCAAAGCGATGTTGAATAGCAGACACGAAAGACCATCACCTTGCCGTAACCCTCTACGGGTTTCGAAGGGACTCGAGAATGCCCCTGAAACTCGAACTACGCACATCATCCGATCCATCGTCGCTTTGATCAACCGTGTCAGTTTATCCGGAAGACCGTGTTCGTGCATTAGCTGACATAGCTGGTCCCGATCGATTGTATCATATGCGGCTTTGAAGTTGATGAATAGATGATGTGTGGGCACGTTGTATTCGCGGCATTTCTGCAGTACTTGGCGAATGGCGAACACCTGGTCCGTGGTGGAGCGTTCGCCCATAAAACCCGCCTGGTACTGCCCCACGAACTCCCTTGCAATTGGTGCTAGTCGATGGCATAAAATTTAGGAGAGCACCTTGTAGGCGGCGTTCAGCAATGTGATTGCGTGGTAGTTGCTACAATCCAGCTTATCGCCCTTTTTGTAGATGGGACACACGACACCTTCCATCCACTCCTGCGGCAAAACTTCCTCCTCCCAAATCTTGGTAATGACCCAGTGTAGCGCTTTAACCAGTGCCTCACCACCGTGTTTAAATAGCTCTCCTGGTAGTTGGTTAACCCCAGGGGCTTTGTTGTTCTTTAGCCGGCCAATTTCCTCCTGGATTTCCTGGAGATCCGGAGCCGATAGAATTATTTCCTGCGCGCGTTCCCCCAGGTCCATCACCATACCGCCATCTTCATCTGCCACATCGCCATTCAGGTGCTCTTCGTAGTGCTGCCGCCACCTTTGGATCACCTCACGCTCGTTCGTAAGAAGGTTCCCGTTTATGTCCTTACACATATCGGGCTGTGGCACGTGGCCCTTACGTGAACGGTTCAACTTCTCATAGAACTTTCGTGTGTTATTAGCGCGGTACAGTTCTTCCGTCTCTTCACGGTCTCGATCTTCCTGCTGGCGCTTTTTCCTCCGGAAAATCGAGTTTTGTCTGTTCCGCGCCCGTTTGTATCGTGCCTCGTCCGCCCTCGTGCGGTGTTGCAGCAATCTCGCCCATGCTGCATTCTTCTTCTCAACTAACTGCTCACATTCGCCGTCATACCAGTCGTTTCTCTGATCCGGAGCCACCGTGCCTAGTGCGGCGGTTGCGGTGCTTCCAATGGCGGATCGAATATCTCTCCAGCCATCTTCAAGAGATGCTGCGCCTAGCTGCTCTTCCGTTGGGAGTGCCACTTCCAGCTGCTGCGCGTAGTCTTGGGCTAGTCTACCGTCTTGTAGCCGCCCAATGTTAAGCCGCGGCGGACGACTCCGACGCGTGTTGTACACCGTCGAGAGTTTTGAGCGCAGACATACTGCGACGAGGTAGTGGTCGGATTCAACATTCGCACTGCGGTAAGTGCGTACGTTCGTGATGTCGGGGAAGAATTTACCGTCGATTAGAACGTGGTCGATTTGGTTTTCCGTTACTTGATTAGGTGATTTCCATGTGGCCTTGTGGATATTCTTGCGGGGGAAGAAAGTGCTTCGGACTACCATTCCGCGGGAGGCTGAAAAGTTTATGAATCGTTGGCCGTTGTCGTTCGATACGGTATGCAGACTATCCGGTCCGATGACCGGTCTATACATTTCCTCCCTTCCTACCTGAGCGTTCAAGCGCGACACCAGCATAATGCAAACAGGAACCGTCATCAGCTAACACGCGTCCACACCACACCAACCCAGCGCCAGCACCGTCGAACTGCGCACCGCCCGATAGAACCAGCGAACACGCACTGAGCCACTAAGTAAAAGCATCATATATGCTGGAACTGCACTACAAAGATCGATGCTAAACAACCATACCCAACGCGACAGTGCAGCAAAGTACCGAATCGGGGACTGCCTACACTATACCATTACACCGCGGAGCCTACACCTTCTCCTGCGCTATGAGACGCTGCTGAAAACAACCTCTCAACCTCTAATACCCAAAAATAAAAATAATTAAACTAATTACACTAAAATTTATCTTACATTTTTGGTCGATAAACAATGTGTTCCATGAGTGCAGATCTTTCATGATAACGCACCAAATCGGAAAATTAATGCATTGTTACGCAGAGTTCAAACCCTCTATTGCGCTAAGTAAGTAATGATGCTGACAAAACTTCTAAGAATTTGATGCGTGGAAACTAATTATTCTGAAATTGGTGCGTGGCAAAATAAGTTATACTATTAGCTGATTTAGTTAAACTCTGACTACCCCACATTATACTGGCCCGTTTGGAGTCATTCAGTGGTACTTGGTCTTAACATTCGTTTTATTTTTAAATTCTATAACATTTCATCACGCTATAGCCCCCCATATTAGTCATATGTACTACGAATGCTGGACTATTACTATACTAAGTATAGTAAAAGACCGGAAGTAATCATGGGGCCACCACAAAAAAAAACGATCGAAGCACATATACACAAAACTCCATTTTATTAAGGATCGGGCTGAACGCAATGAAATAGAAGTAAGTAACTGTCAAACAGTTTATTTGAAGATTGTTCTGCGGGATATTATACTATTCAATATCCCAATGGCCCTACTTGTTTTTCTTCCAGTCGAAATCCTTCCACAATTGATTTAGTTTTAACGGATTCAAGTCAGCTGTGTGGCCAATTGGTAACTCATGCTGACTTTGACTCTGATCACCTTCCTGTGACATTTGAAATCTCACAAGAAGCCATTCATAATCCAATCAGCTCTACTTTCAATTATCATAGGGCTGATTGGGATTTATATAAAACGTATATCGATAGGAATTTTGATGTTGATATTCCTCTTGATACCAAAAGTGATATTGATAATGCTCTCGTATCTTTGACAAATTTAATTGTCGAAGCCAGAGGCATTGCAATTCCTAAATGTGAAATTAAATTCAACTCCATTATTATTGACGACGATCTTCAGCTACTGATCCGTCTTAAAAATGTGAGGCGAAGGCAATACCAAAGAACTCGCGATCCCGCGTTGAAAGTTATTTGGCGAGATTTGCAAAATGAAATTAAAAAACGTTTCGCTATTCTGAGAAATACCAACTTTGAGAATAATGTCTCGAAGTTGGATCCCAGTTCGAAACCCTTTTGGAAATTAACGAAAATTCTTAAAAACCTCAAAAGCCAATTCCAGCGCTTAAAGAGGGAAATAAAATTTTATTAACAAATGGCGAAAAGGCTCAAAAACTTGCTCAGCAGTTCGAGAGTGCCCATAATTTTAGTCTAGGTCTCACTAGTCCAATTGAGGATCAGGTTACACGAAGCTTCGAAGACATTCTCGATCAAGATAATGTTTTTGACCCTTCGTTGGGAACTAATTTGGATGAAGTGAGATCTATTACTAGAAAATTTAAAAATATGAAAGCCCTGGGTGATGATGGTATTTTCTACATACTTATCAAAAACTTCCTGAGAGCTCTTTATCCTTTTTGGTTAATTTATTTAACAAATGTTTTCAATTGGCATACTTCCCAGATAAATGGAAAAACGCCAAAGTTGTTCCTATTTTGAAGCCGGACAAAATCCAGCTGATGCTTCTAGTTATCGCCCTATCAGTTTGCTTTCTTCAATAAGCAAACTGTTTGAAAAGATTATTTTAAATAGAATGATGGTTCATATTAATGACAATTCTATTTTTGCTGATGAGCAATTTGGTTTTCGCCATGGGCATTCAACCACTCATCAGTTATTAAGAGTTACGAACTTAATTCGGCTCAACAAATCTGAAGGATATTCGACTGGAGTTGCTCTTCTTGATATAGAGAAAGCATTTGATAGTGTTTGGCATGAAGGTTTGATTGTAAAATTGATGAATTTTAATTTTCTTCTGTACATTATTAAACTGATCCAAAATCATTTATCAGATTGCTCCCTGCAGGTAAACTATCAGAATTCAAAATCTGATAGATTACCTGTTAGAGTTAGTGTTCCCTAAGGCAGCATACTGGGCCCCCCACATTGTATAACATTTTTACTTCTGACTGATCTGATTTACTACCATGGTGTCAAAAGTCTTTGTTTGCAGATGACACAGGTCTCTCAGCCAAAGGGCGAAGCCTTCGTGTCATTTGTAGTAGATTGCAAAAAAGTTTGGATATTTTCTCCACTTACTTGCAAAAATGGAAAATTTCCCCGTATGCTTCCAAAACTCAGCTTATAATTTTCCCACATAAGCCGAGAGCTTCTTATTTGAAACCTTCTAGCAGACATATTGTCACTATGAACGGGGTTCCAATTAATTGGTCTAGCGAAGCTAAATATTTAGGACTTCTGCTAGATCAAAAATTAACTTTTAAAAATCACATTGAAGGCCTTCAAGCCAAATGTAACAAATATATTAAGTGTCTATATCCACTTATAAACAGAAAATCAAAACTTTGTCTTAAGAACAAACTTTTGATTTACAAACAAATTTTAGACCAGCCATGTTGTATGCTGTGCCAATATGGACTAGTTGCTGCAATACCAGAAAGAAGGCACTTCAGAGGATTCAAAATAAAATTTTGAAAATGATTCTGAAGTTACCTCCGTGGTATAGTACCAATGAACTTCATAGAATTTCTAATATTGAGACATTGCAACAAATGTCCAACAAAATAATTTCTAATTTTAGACAAAAATCGTTGCAATCTTCTATTGCAACGATTAGCTCCTTGTACCCTTAGTATAAATTAGGTTAAGTTTAGTTTAAGTAGAAAACATTGTAATTCCTACATGGTTTAATTCAACCAGAGGAAATATCGTAACTGCCAGAGGCAATTGAAATGTATTAATAATATCTAAAAGCGTAACATAGCAAATAAGGATGATAGTGTTAAGAAAACACGGAACACCTAGAAGAGATAAATGCATGTATTAGATAATTAGCAAATAAAATTAGTTAAAAAAAAAAAAAAAAAAAAAAAAAAAACTGTCAAACAGAAATAATGCTAGCGGACATACTCACGAAGCCAATGAATAGAGTAAGATTAGAAACATTACGTACGAAAATTGGAATTTGACTTGAATGCGAGTGATGGAATCATATAGTACTTAACTCGCTAACCAATTGCTAAGCATAGGTCCATCGCTAACAACTACTTTATTGATAGCAACTAGATTGGTTAAATTGTTCTCTCGATATGAATAGTTGTCTTTTCATCATTAAGATATGACCAACAAATACCACATTTTTTGCAACCCACTAAGTACCAAATGCGATGAATTTTAGAAATAGGATAAAAATTATTTCGCGTTAGATTAAACAAATCATAATGAATAGCTTCACACCCCATCATTGTATCCAAAATCTTATCCTGCATGCCTCTTCAAAAAAGAATTTTAACTTCGGACTTCGATTGGACTTGGATTGGATTTGATTTGAATTTGAATTGAAAGTTTAGATCAAAGTAGCTTCGTGTGCGGACGTCTTTTCCACTACAAGTGATGTTAATCGAGACATCTTTGGCGGACAATATTCGCTCAGCTCCTGACCGCGACCCGTTTCAAAACGCGAACCGATCCGACCACGGGATCCGGAAATACGGCGGTTTTTTTTCTCTTCGGCCATTCAGGCCAGTTTTCCCCTCGCAGAGAGGTGGAATTGAACCGTGGCTAGACCCTCATCGTGCGGTGGGCAGGTCCCAGGACACTCCTGTTGTGCGACGGGCATCTTAAAGAAGAGCTAAGGTGAAAAAAGGGGTGAAAATTCGGGTATTTTAGCCTTTCAACTCTCCAGTGCAATCGCACTGAACAAGTTTTGACTTTGAAAAATTAAGTTGGCTTCCAAAGTGCACTCCCTGCAGGAAGGCACACGTTCGACCTCCAGTGAACCGGTGTTATTTTTTGCCACTGAAGAAGCCCAGTGAGGTTGTTTTTTCAGCCGTTCGGCCTGAAAAAAAAGTGGTGGAGACACAGTGTTTTTTTTTCGTTCGGTCTGGTGGAGACGCATGGTGGTAGAGACATATAGTGGCTGTTTCGTGAGAAAGCGCGAAGGGTGGTGAAGACGCATTGTCGCTAGTGCGTCCAACTAGTGACTTGCGCGAAGGGAGTGAAACAAACCATCTCGTGAAGGTGGTCGTCATTGTGACTTGCGCGGTGGGAGTGAGAGAATGTTTTTCGTAGAGGCGGCGAACCCAAACAGTGACTTGCGCGGCGAAAGTAAGACAAACTTTATTCGTCCGTATCGGTGCGGTGGAGCCGCACGGTCGGTAAAGCATCAAAACAGTACGGTATAATCTTACCCGATGGGAGTGTAGTCAATTTTTTAGCGAGTGAGAAAGCCACTAGTAACGGTAGCGGCACAGTAAAACTTTCGTTTCGGTACATTTGTCACGGCGTCGAACTTTTCGCGTAGTTCAATTCGACGAGCACGCTTTGAAATCCGCCCGTGTCGGTTTAACATGACGTTGGCCTCGGGCCACCCCTTTCACCTAGGGGATCCAGGGAACCCCAGTAATGACACGGTCACCAACCGTATTGACGGTGACTAGAAGACTCCCGAGTTACATGGACCCCGACAACTCATCTGGACCGTTCCAGATTGCGAGACTGCAAGGTGTGCTGACCAGGGTTGTAAATGTTCGGCAGCACTGAGTGAAGGTGATGTATTTTTATTTCATTTATTTATTTTCTTCCTTCCTTGAGATCGATCTCACATTTCCGAAGAGGAAGAGGAGTAAACAAAAGAAATCACATCACCCAGTGCGCCACAAATATGAAATTTACCACAGTAAAATTTACACATTCACCCAGCAAATGACAAAAATTCACCACGCGTTTAAATGGTCACCCACATTCAGGCGGTAACGCACGAACTGAGCAGCCTGTCAGAGCGACTTGTGTTGGGTTGAATGGTTGGGGCTGGAATGATTTTGTGGCTGCCCTACAGTCTCACTCACGACGGCGGCGATGAGATGAGATGAGAATATGCTGAAATCCATGTTTTTCGCTGCATTGACTTTGACATATTTCAATCCTGGTGCTGACCCTTTCCTGCTCCGTCTCTCCGTCGAAGCTTTTCTCAGGGGAGCAATTGAAGGCGCGAACAAGGAGAATGGTGGAATCTCGTATGCTCTCAAGGTTCGCAACCCGAAACAGTTTCACAAGCTGCTGCAGGTGGACAAGCTGAGTGACGGAACACAGATATCGGTAATTGAACACCCTCAACTGAACTCAGTCAGATGCGTGGTCTCGAACGACTACCTTCTGAGCCAACTGAAAGAGCAAGGTGTGAAGGAGCAAGGTGTGAAAGAGCTACACCTGGACCAAAAAACGGCTCCTCGACGGTTGTTGGCCAACATACCAACGATTATTCTGACTTTCGCAAGCACAGTCATCCAGAGCCACTTCACCTTCGGCTGGTTCAGATGCGTAACCAGAAACTACTACCCCAATCCCATGACGTGTTTCCGGTGTTGGAACTTTGGACACACCGGCAAGAGATGTTCAAGTGCAAAACAATTGTGCGGCAACTCCTCGAAGCACTCGCTTCACCCGCGGACGCCTCAATGGCGACCGACGAGCCCACCAACCTCCCACAATATCACTGTGGACCGTCGGCTGGCTTTTACCGAACACTGCAAGAAAACGCGAGAATCATGTAAGGTAAGGTGCAATATGATAAAGCTAATTTCCAGGAAAAGAACCCGAAGCGACCGTGCCCTGCGCCTCCGGGTTGCGGATGCGGTTATTACAAGTCGCCTATTGTACGGATCGTCAACCTGCCCGAAGTCACACGTTCCCTAGCCCCGGTCTACAACCGAGCAGTTTGACTGGTCTCGGGCCACCTTCCATCGACACCTGCGGACATTGCGTGCGCCGAAGCCGGCGTAGTACCCTTCCGCCATAAGATCACCGCAGCATTGAGCTCGAAAACAGTAGGATACCTGGAGAAGACCCAAGTTTCCAACGGCCCCTGCTACCTTCTCGACAGGGCCAACGAGAATTTCCAACAAACAACCCAGCAACAACTTCCTAAAATCGCCGGCCTTCACCGCCTCGTCCCCAGGAGCTGGTCGTCCAAACCACCAAAACTCGACCTAACGCTGAAGACACAGCTGCGCAAAACTCCCAACAAAAAACAAGCTCAAAGTCATTTCAGTCAACGGATCGAGGAGCGTTACCAAACAACACCAATCAGGTGGGTATCGGAATTGTTTCCAGCGAAGGCACATCCACCTCCCACCGACTGCCAGACGTCTGCTCCGTCTTCTCGGCGGAAGCGGCAGCAATTTTCCAGGCAGTGTCGATGGCGAGTACCGTCGTGCGGGGCTTTTTTGACTCCGGGAGCTACTTTGAATTTCTGATTTTTTTTTTTAAATTAAACGGAAAAAATACCAAATTTGAAACAGAAAGTTGCCATCCAACTAACAACAAGACACCCGATTGGGGATAATTGTTGGAGAGCGCACAACAGTGGACAACAAACGTACAGCGGACCGATAAAGCGATTCGGGAACGTCGGAACGGAAGAAATAAAAACAACAACCTATCTGTTGGACTTCACACGAACGAATACGATTTATTCACAAACAAAATTATAAACAATAAATTCGACAACACAACAACCATAGTGTGTCTATTTGGCCGTAGCATAAAAGTAGTCTCGAATGCGAGGGGTGACGGTTGCACACTAAATTTATTTCCAACACCCCTCCTCAAGTCGGCATCCCGAGTATCACAGTACAAGTATCACAGAGCCTATCGATTATAGTCCAACTATCGACAACTTGATTTCCAAGAACATATTAAAAAATTCCGAAGAATTCTTCACCGAAAGCTAAATTGTTTTTCCTTTCCGCCATTGAACCGTTACAACTATACATCAAGAAACTAACAATTAAGAATAGTCTTTCTAAATAAAAAACTTTTCGTCTTAACATTTCTTCTTCTCTTTTTCTTCTTGTTTGTCCCCTCCTAGACAAAAACCTCGTCCATGATGGTTGCTAATTTGCACATTCCTTTCTGCATTTACTGTTCTTTCCTTGGTTCTTCCATATTCTATTACAATCATCACATTTCTTTCACCAATTTTCTTCTAATACTGCTGGTCCGATATACTTGGCATCTTGTGGTATAAAGTCGCTCACTTTTACTGTATTTGCGTCACACTGTATACATTCAATACATATTGTTTTCCTTCATAATAAGCGGCAGCCATTACAACCCCATCTTTTGTGATTTCCGCTTTATTGTTCACAAAACTGACTCTCATACCCGCTCTCGCTACACGGTTCACGGAAAACAAATTACAGCTGAGGCCGGGCACATACAGCACATTTTTTACTTCACATTTCGCCTTCACTGCTCCAACCATTGAGTGCACTACCACATCGCCACTGTATTCAGCCGACAGCTTTTCACCGCTCGCTACTACCACTTCCACCGGTCGCTTCAGACGCTGCATCTTGCTGAAGAAATTTCGGTCGTTCACCATGTGGTTCGTCGCTCCAGAATCTAAGAACCACTGCATTTTCACTGTTTCTTCTTTCTTTTCTTTGGATGCCATGAAGGCCACATCTACTCGATCGATGTCTTCAACCGCTATGTCTGCTCTACGATTCTGGTATTTTCTCTGGTATTGATTTCTTCCATAATCACTACGATCTGATTCCAGTGACACATTCACACGGCATTCGGCTAATTTGTGTCCAACTTTACCGCACCGAAAACACTTAAACTTTCTCCAGCTTTGTCTGCTAAACATGGCAACACCTTCGTCGTCGCCCCCAGGGGCCAGCAGATTTCTTCGCTTCATATCTACATCAAGCAATCGCTTCTTCACAAACGCCATTGTGACACCGTTCGGAAGTGTTTCAATTGCAGTCACTACTGAATCGAACGACGGTGGCAGCGTCAACAATAAATGACAAACCGCGTCGGAGTCTTCTACAGCCGCACCACTTTCTTTCAACTCCCGAATCAACCGATCTTCAGCAGGTGTTCCGACAAACTATCACTCGCATCCTCCACATATTTTAATGTGAGGAGCTGTTTCCGGATAAACAATTGTCCGGCAACACCGCGACGCTCAAACACCGCTTTTAGCGTGTCCCATATTTTCTTCGGAGTCGCACAGTCTTTCACAAGTTCAAGCTGGCTGTCAGCAATCGCCTGAATTATCACAGCTTTACACTTTTTCTCTGCAGCTTTTCGTTCTACTATTTTCTTTTTCTTCTCCGACTTTACACTAGCGGAATCGTCCGCCATCAATTTTAATTCGTCGATCTCACTCGTCTCCCGGTGGAGACAATCCAGCAGATCGAACGTGTCGAGAACGGTTTCCATCCGGAACTTCCAGATGTGGAAGCCGGACCCGTCGAACGCGGCGATTTTCACTTTATCGTCCATACCTGGGCCAATAACCTGTTGGAGAGCGCACAACAGTGGACAACAAACGTACAGCGGACCGATAAAGCGATTCGGGAACGTCGGAACGGAAGAAATAAAAACAACAACCTATCTGTTGGACTTCACACGAACGAATACGATTTATTCACAAACAAAATTATAAACAATAAATTCGACAACACAACAACCATAGTGTGTCTATTTGGCCGTAGCATAAAAGTAGTCTCGAATGCGAGGGGTGACGGTTGCACACTAAATTTATTTCCAACAATAATGACAGTTTTATAATAATTTTCGTTGTAATTCTTGTTTTAAAATGTCCATAGTGGCCCCTGATTTGTCAAAAGAAGCCCCGCACGACGGTAATAAGACTGCAGGGAGCAACTACAACTGGGGGGTTTGTTTCTTGGGGAGTATAAAATTACGTGTAGTTCGTTCGAGGTGTAAAACAGAAGAGAGCTCCTGGCTCTGATTTATTTATTAAGTAAATAACAGCAGTGTTGCGCGCTGCGCTTGCTGAACTGCTGAATACACGGAAAGATGTTTGTAATCAAATTTACAGTATACATCAGCTCTTCCCCCTTCAGAAGGAAAAGAGACTCAGACTGAACAAAAATTCAAGAATCCAATGACAACGATATTCACTTTTAAATCTAACCTTTCTAATTCTTATTGAACGCCTAGGTAGGCCAGAAAGCTCTACCGGCTCTGACGGAAATTTTCTTTTCCTATTCTTATTCTTCAATAACTTGCGTTGGTTCGAGGCGCTTCCATTGCTATGACCTGGTAATTGCCAGATATCGCTCTCGTTCAGTACGGGTTTCATCATGCGTTCTGCTGCAGTCCACAACGGTCGACCATTCTCGGGAATCTCGACAGTCGATAGCGGACGACCAGTCTCGACCACTCGCATTACCCGCTTCGACAGACCCGTAACTCCATGTCCATCCTCAAGGATTCTGATCTGATTAGGATGGGACGTTGTTGTCGCCTCGTTTCCAACCATGATCTGTAATACATTTTGAGAAAAACGTTTCAGAAAAGATGCTTTGATCCATTTTCCACGTATATGCGGTTTGTTATGCTTTTTCGTTCTAATCAAACAGATTAACATCTTAGATGTATGGGTATAGTATTTTTCAGGAGGAAAATTTCCAACCATTGTCGTATCATTAAAGCTTAAACGTAAACTAATCTGGTTTTCCAAGTACAACTTACAACTTTTATGTAAGAAACAATTGTCATATATTGTGACGTTGTCCAATAAAAAACTCGCAAAATGCATAACCAATTTAGCTATGACTACCAAATAGTTGTCAATTTTAATCATTCGCTTTACCTCCACCCTTTTAGAGAAATCATTTCCTACCGATGGTTTCTTAGTAGGTACACTGTTTGAAAATTTTGAATTAATATTATGTTTTGGAATGATTGCCATATTGGAACAGACGCCACAAACAGCAACAAAATTCGTGTCAAAACCAAACAAGTGAACCGCTTGTTCTACAGATTTTATCATATCAATGATGCCATCATGAATGACACGTTCAAGTTTAATCATTTCTCCTTGAAATTTCTGCGTAATGTTCACTTTGTCCTGGAATAATAAACACACGTCAAGATCATAGAAATCTGGTTTAGTTCTAAGCATTTTAAAACCATGTTTGTCAGTTTTCTTAGGCCACAAATAGCGTGTAAAATAAATTCTGTTTATTTGAAATATATCATTCATAGTCTGTATGGAAATTACCAAAGAATCATCAGTTATAATATTACTTTTCACAAATTTATCACATTGTATTGGAACTGACACATTCAAAACCAACTGCGAAATAAAACTCGCAAATAAAGATTTTGACGAAAATATATTAGGAGTTTTGAAATTGAATACAAAAAATTTAAAATTATTCTGCCTCATATCATAAGGAAAGTCATTATCTTGTTTTGAAATTGGTAAATTACTTTTTAAAACCACATCTGCTTCACAATTAGCTATAGAATTACATGAATTTCTGACAAATACATCAGCACATTTAATCTTAATATTTGCAATAAGTGCTTTATGTTGTTTTTGGCGAATATTATTTCCTGGCAAAGAAACGCCAAAAAAAATTCTCCAGTTGGGAAAGGATTCAATCAACCACGTTTTTCCCTGTAATGGAATAAAGTGATAATAGCAATCAAGCACTAGCAGATTAAATATTGCTTTTGTACTATTCAATTCAACCGTAACATCATCTTGGCCAGAAATTGTCACCCTGGAACTATTTATCTCAATTAATTTATTGAACCTCTTACTTAATGTTCGGTTGAAATTTGGAGCAGCTGTCCTAAACCCACTGTCAATCTCCAATTTTGTCAAATTATTCTCAATAGAGACATTCAACAAACAAGAACTACTGAAATTATCGATGGAAGAAACATCCCTACACTCCAATACAAAATCACTTGGCTCATTGTTATCCAATTCACAACTTATTTCATTAAAATTATCCAGACGCTCGGACAAGTTATCCGGAGCCACAAAAGATTCTTGCATGTCGGCATGTTCAACTTCATCGCTCCTTTTAGGATTTAGTTCACGGCACCTTCTTCGGACGTGTCCTTGTTGTCCGCAGTAGTCACAGGTACGCTGGTCTACCATCCTTTGGTTGCTATCCATTTCCAATTGTCGATGCGATGCGTCTTGGTACCTAAATTGTTGAGAAGGAAAACAACTTTGCGTATTATGTGGATAATCATTATTTGCCGAATCAAAAAATTGATATTTGGTTTTTATTGAAGTTACAAAGTCAACATTGTTTTTATCAAGTCTTTCCTTGAGTTTTTGAACTAATATTTCATAAGACACATCCAACAATTTATCTGCAGGGAAAATCTCACTTGCAATATCGAATAAAAATTCACCTCCCAAACAAAACATCTGGTATTTTCTCTCATTATCGTTGACTTTGTTCACTCGGAAATGGCAAGACAATCGCTTAATCCAAGAAGTAAATGATTGTCGCTTACTGTATGGTTCAATATTGGGAGCTATAATGTAAGACATATTTGTCAAAATCTAATTTAAACAGAAATAAATTACTCTTACAATTGATTTCGAAACAGAATCACAACAACAATTGTAAAAGGCTATTGAAATTGGTAAACATTCTCTAACAATAATTAATTAATGGAAAAACTATTGTTTCATTGTTTTGTGTCAATAACAATTCCAAAAGCTACCAAAAATATCAGCTTTTGTTCAATAGAAATACAAAACATGCAATAAATCACGTTACTTGCGCAAAATCACTTTTGTATAGTATTTAAAAAAAAATGCGCGGCTTTTCCTGACACACTATAGAGAAAAGTAAAATCACCAATAATCAAAATTAATTCTGGCTTCAGTTTAACCAATATATCACACTGCGCAAAACCAATTATCACTTTTTATTACTTATGTAAATTGCGCGAACACTCCTGGTAAATGCGAAAAAAATAAACGTAAAACGCCAATTAAACCAGATTTCGTTACTCACCCGATGAATCCTTTACTCTCACCACGATTCCCAGGTAAAGGAACCAGAAAACCTTCCAGCGGAGCGAAAAGGAAAAGATCAAAATTAAACCACTACCGCCGCACAGACGGTCCACTGTGCAGATGCCCCTATGTCTCAAATAAAAGAAAAATCACTTTTATTATAATGTATAATAGATTTGTCACTCAAAACAATTGAATTAAAATACTAGGTTTTCTTTAAAAACACTTTTTGTTTTGCTTGAAACCGACGCCGTATAAGCAAATGGCGTTTCGGTGGGCAAGTGCACTTTGCCACCTCCGAAATATATGCCACCAAATGTGTGCTATTGTGATTAATTATCACTATCACGGTATCACTTTACCTACCGGCAATCGAAACAACAGCCGCCGTCTCCTGTTGGTTTTCCGTCGGCAAAGGCTGATACGATCCAGTAGCTGCGGTGATCCGTCGGTTCGTTTTTTCCTCGTCGCCACTAATAAGACTGCAGGGAGCAACTACAACTGGGGGGTTTGTTTCTTGGGGAGTATAAAATTACGTGTAGTTCGTTCGAGGTGTAAAACAGAAGAGAGCTCCTGGCTCTGATTTATTTATTAAGTAAATAACAGCAGTGTTGCGCGCTGCGCTTGCTGAACTGCTGAATACACGGAAAGATGTTTGTAATCAAATTTACAGTATACATCAGACGGTAGCGGTCCGACGCTGATTGTAACCGACTCGACAAGCGCGCTGCTTTCACCTCCGCATCAAACCACCACCCTTTCATCCATGCTACCCAGACGATCATGAACACCGACATCATCCGGATGTGGGTCCCCGGCCACTTCGGCATCAGGGGTAATGAAGATGCGGATATCCTGGCCAATATCGGCCGACGACGCCAAGTCATGGATCAAACTCCATGTGAACACCGCCTGGGCCAACGAATGGAAATTAATCGATTTTCACAACGATGCATCGGTTAATCGAAGTAATTGATTAATTTGCGACATCTCTATACGCTGGCTGTGGCACCTCGAGGAATGCATCTAGCGATGTTGACGGTGGAGCGGGGTTTCACACCCTTCGCCTATTCGTTGGCTCTAGTGGCGTAGTTTGCTTCGTAGCGTTCGCGTAACTCTTTTGGACCATTAGCTTCTTGTTCCGCACGCAAGAAATGCCAGTGTGACTCTGTTCTTTGCAGTGTTTGCAGGAAGGAATCTGTCCCTTGTGGTGGATATACGCTTGCTGACTATCGATCGTGACCCACGAATCGATGTTGCTTTTTATAAGCATGCGAGCCGACCAAATCCCGAGCGTAATTCCACCAAACTCGAATCCATCACCCCACGTCAATTCGCGCAGTAAGATAACTTCCCCGAACGCACTGAGGAGCTCGATCTTCTCTTCGGAAACGTTTTCCGGCAAATCATGTACCTTCACTTGAACACTTCCATCTTCCATGGTTATTCGTAACTTGTGCTTCTTCTTTGCAATATCCACTTCATGTTCATTGACCTCGACGAAAGCACATTGTTCACCGCGGTGGGACTGGAGTCTCACAATATCTTCTATCTTCAGCCCAAGAACTGTGCGGCAAAAGCCATGCACCTTTTCGAGAGACGGCTTCACCGGGAAGCGTGAGTAGTCTATACGAAAAGTCTTTTCGTGCCTCATCGCTGTACACTGAAAGCACGCGATGCGGTACGAGCGGATGAAAAATAAACCACCGGATTTAATTTGCTTGAATTTCGGAGAGCGCAATCGAAAACACGTCTGTTCGTCTCATAAGCTGATCATCCATAGATTTCGTAGAGCCCAATCCAATAGCTACAGTCGGCTCTCCACATCTCGATATTGAAGGGACCATAGAGATAGGGAGAGATCGAGGAATGGGAGGAAAATTGAAATGGGTACTAGATCCAAAAAAGCTCGTTGCTATGACAACAAAACAAATGTCCGAATCCGATAGATGATCCGATCCGATAGCAACCGACAAACCATCTCCAGAGTTGGATTGTCTTGACCCAACTAGGTCCGATGGCATATCCAGCCACCGACTAACCCACTCCAGAGTTGGATTTTCTTGATTCAATTTGGACCGGTGGCGAATCCAGCCATCGACCAACCCACTACAAAGTAATAATGCACTCAAGTAAAAGATCTATTTTATTATATTCTTCTCATTATTACTATTCTCTACAAAAATGAATCAAGATTTGTCTTTCGCTACCCACCATTGATAAGCCAACGACCTCCCTGGGAATCGCGACCCACAGTTTGGAAAGCCATGGTCTAACGCATGCGGTAAAAGCTCGGTAGGTCTTCACCTAACTTAAGTGAAGATGGGCGGACGATGTCGACCAAGGTGTAGGCAGATAAATTACAATTACAAAGTTGTTTTTACCTACATTTTCGGCATATGATTGAATATAAAATCTCAATTAAGGTACAGTGGGGCAAGTGGGTAAAGGAAATCGTATATTTCATGTTCATCAAGTCATAAAAGTTGAATATAATATTGAAATTGATCATATTTATGACATAACGAATCATCTATCCAATCTTTATATGCCTGCGAACAAGATCTTTGAAAAATACTTTTAGGATACAAAATATTTGGAAAACAAAAAAATCGGTTTCAATTTTTCACTTGCCCCACATGTGGGGTAAGTGAAAAAATGATTTTAAAAGAGGATTTGTCAATATAAGTGATGTATATTATAAATACATTCAGATTAAACTTAATTAACAGTGTATGTCAGCAGTCAGCGCTGCGCGCAACACTGCTGCTGTCTTCATAATTTGAATAAACTAGAGCTGAGCTCTCTTCTGTTTTTGGCACTCGACCTGAACACATCGCGTTATTATTTACTCCGTAAAAGAACCCCCACAACAGTATACAATTTCCAAGTATTTATTAATAAGAACACATTTTCTGTTCATATATTTCATGCAAATGAGAATTATACTGAATAGAGCATAATTGTGATCTGTTATGATGCTTTTTGACACTTCATGAAAGTCAAAGGGCACTAGAGTGCCTCCATTCAATGATTTTTATGTTGTTATGTTTTCTTTACTTGAATTTTTTGAGATCTAATATCTCATCTCTATTTGTGTCTAACACTACTTTCTATTTCAGGTTTATAGTAAGATAATGAACCTTGGCGATAATGCAGAGAAATTATCTTTGAAATATTCATCAAACCTGGAATCATATTGTGTTTCATTAACAATCCACTTATGATTTCAGTAGAAGAGTCTACATTAACAAATAAATTTTATAATTTTCAACTAAATAAATCATAATTGTTGATATATTTGCAATAGTAGTGATTCTTGTATTTAAGCTATATAAATAACATTTTTTCACGAATTATTTATCAAACATGAAAAATTTGAAACACTGACACGCTTGGCAATTTGGGTTCCTGATTTAGTTTTATCACGTATCACTGTAATAACCAAAAGCCTTCGAATGTTTTCGAATTGGTATCATTTGTTTATATACGCTTAATAGAAATTATTTGTGTTTGGAAAAATAGAGAAATGCATTCAGTGTCGGAAAATTTTCACTTGCCCCACCCATGGTAAAAAAACAGGCACAGCAATAAAATATTTTTTTCAAAGTTTTTGATGTTCATATTAATATTTTTGTGGCTGGAATTCAAAACTCCAAAGAAAACCAACTTAACTTATCAATGCACTAATTGAATGTGTTATGGAAACCAACATAAAAAAAAAATTTGTATTTATTGACACGCAAAACAACCTGTGCAAAAGATAAACTTGAAAGGTTAATAAACTTTTAATCTCGCATGTTGAAATGGTTCATTATTTCATGTTTCACTTATTCTACGCATTGATTTGAACGACCTTGTATGATTGTGAAGTGAAATTTAATAGTCCTGTGCTTCATCAGTAGGGTGTCCCAAAAAAATCGATGTTCGAAAAGTCATGGTGCTCAACCCTGAAATGAAAGAAATACCTGTCTGGATAATTTTTGTAGAACAAACCGAATTTCTAAAAAATCGTTTAGAGGTCGCGCACGACCGATTTTTGAAAAATGAGCTTCTTTAAGGTCAAAAATCAAATATTGGGTCCTTTCACATTTTTTTTTCAGGGTCACCCATTCGTTTTATATTTTTTTATTTTTCTGTGGATCTTTGCCTATATTCTACATGAATTAGTTTTTAGTATTATACGTGTTTACAGTCAGAAGAACTTTTTAAACATCGGAAAATGCACATTTTTTTGACTAATTTTTGAAGTTATTTCATCCTCACACAAAAAATATTTTTTTCTCGTTCAGAAAAACTTACATACATACATACTACGAAGAGCTATTTATAAGGAATATTTTCATTAAAAAAAATATCCAAGAAATGTTTCTCTGTGGCTGAGATATTGCAGTTTTAGTAAATAGTCAAAAAGTGTACAAATTCGGTACTTTTATGTTATAATTTCATCAAGATTGCACCAATATTTTAATTTAAATTAAAAACAATTCAAAAGCAAATAAATGGGAATATTTTCTAGGTAACATAGCTTTTATTTCCGATGGAGTTGGTTACCTGAATTACAGGATTTGGTCGGAGTATATGGATGGAGCCAGTTATAAAATGATATCACATCCAACAGTTAATATGTAACAGTATACAAATAATCAGGTTTACTATGATCTCTTTATTAGTTTTGATTCAATCATAGGATGCTTTTCACGGTATACAAAAAACAAGGCAGGCTCAGCATGTATGTAAACATTCAGTTTGAATGTAAACATGTGTCGTCACTACTATCTTCGCACAAGCTGAACTGAGACGATGCTCTACGGTCTCAGCATGCTTACTTTTGTAGTCTAACATGTGGCATTAAAATATGCGTCACTCTTGACGTGTCACTTTTCTTACAAGCCTACCTTGTTGTCTGTATACCGTGATGCTTTTGATATGTCATATGACAGTCAAACATTTTTTTCGTCGTACCAGTTCGACAGCTTTTCCATGAGTTCACTTGAGATATTGGAAAAGTAAAAACGGAATAAACGTAAAGTAAAAATGGAAAAATGACACTTCAAGTGAGACGCATATTTTATCGCCACATGTTAGAGTACAAAAGTAAGCATGCTGAGACCGTAGAGCATCGTCTCAGTTCAGCTTGTGCGAAGATAGTAGTGACCACAGATGTTTACGTTCAAACTGAATGTTTACATACGTGCTGAGCCTGCCTTGTTTTTTGTATACCGTGAAAAGCAGCCTATGATTGAATCAAAACTAATAAAGAGATCATAGTAAACCTGATTACTTGTATATTGCTACATATTAATTGTTGAATGTGATATCATTTTATAACTGTCTCCATCCATATACTCCGACCAAATCCTGTAATTCAGGTAACCAACTCTATCGGAAATAAAAGCTATGTTACATAAAAAATATTCCCATTTATTCGCTTTTGAAATGTTTTTAATTTAAATTAAAATATTGGTGCAATCTTGATGAAATTATAACATGTAAATAAAAAGTACCGAATTTGTACACTTTTTGACTATTTACTAAAACTGCAATATCTCAGCCCCAGAACAATATTTCTTGGATATTTTTTTATGAAAATACTCCTTATAAATAGCTCTTCGTACTATGTAAGTTTTTCTGAACGAGAAAAAAATATTTTTTGTGTGAGGATGAAATAACTTCAAAAATTAGTCAAAAAATGTGATTTTTTCGTTGTTTAAAAAGTTCTTCTGACTGTAAACACGTATAATACTAAAAACTAATTCATGGAGAATATGGGCAAAGATCCACAGAAAAATAAAAAAATATAAAACGAATGGGTGACCCTGAAAAAAAATTGTGAAAGGTCCCAATATTTGATTTTTGGCCTAAAAAAAGCTCATTTTTCAAAAATCGATCGTGCGCGACCTCTAAACGATTTTTTAGAAATTCGGTTTGTTCTACCAAAATTATCCAGACAGGTATATCTTTCATTTCAGGGTTGAGCACCATGACTTTTCGGACATCGATTTTTTTTGGGACACCCTATTCATCAGTGAAATACTTGCGTTTTTTCACTTACCCCATTTACCCACTTACCCCACTGTACCTTAACCTGCAATCTCCATGTTTATAAAAATTCAAACGCATCCTCAAGTCACCATATTTGCGTTTGCTGTTGTTTAAGTAAGATGTTTGTAAAGGCTTTCTTTTGTTAATCTTCTGGCTTCGAACTTCGTTTACTAAATATATTTCACATAAACTTCTACATTCGTTCCGACAGCAGATGTACCTCGCCGTATTTCAATGTATCATCCAACGGCTTTTCAAAACGCATTCTTCGACATGGCCCTCCCGTAGAATCAGATCACACTCATCAATCACTTCAAGTATAGTCAGAGCAAGTCAATAAACAGAAACATAATGCAACAGAGAGTGCTGACTTTAGTAAATTTCACAGAACTGATTTGCGGTACTGTGAGAGTTGCAAATAATGAATGAAACATGAGTTGACAAAGATTAATGTTTCAAAAATAAAAGCATCGATTAGAAGTATTCCTTCCATATTGATGAAGCTGCACGTTGCCACGACATTCATTGAGGTGTATCTTCACGCTGTTGTTGCTGCTGCTGCTGCTGACGGCGTTGATCATCATTCGTATTACTAGGCGCGGCTGGTCGGTCCAGAAGTGGAGCTTCATCTGCTGCTTCCGTGGGCACGGGGGGCGCTGCTGGCGCAGCAGCAGCCGGTTGATTATAGTTGGCTGCTCCCGGTGGAGGTGGTCGTCGGAAGTAAAGTGCTGCTCCGAGCACCACCGTGAGCATCGTGATCAGGTAGAGATCCCAGTTCGAAGCAATGTTTTCGTCCAGTTCCAACAGGACGCTGAAGGGGGACTAAAATGGAATGTAGCGAATTTTTCAAAGTAAGTTGTTTTTATTATCAAATCGCAATTCTTTACCTCTCGTAGTGATTCCAACTTGAACAGCAGTTGCAGCTTCATCAGTGCCAAAGTAACGGGAACCTTGGCATCTACACTGGTCTCCGCGGCCAAATCGTAGCACCGTTTGGCTAGGTGAATATCTTTCTTCATTCCGAGCCCCTGTTCGTGCATATAACCCAGGTTGAACATTGCTTGGGCGTTGTGTTGCTGTTCCGAGGCCATCCTGGAAAAATGCAACATAATATGTATTCAAAAAAACTAAATATTAGAGGCTATTTTCATTTTTAAAAAGTTATCCCATCATAAAAACTACGAAAAGAGTAGGTTTGCTTAATGGAAACATAATTTATTTAAACGTTCAAGGACGCCTTCTGTTCACGTCATCTGCAAGAGAGTTAAAAAATCCTACATTTGGCACACTCACCTGTAGTGGGAAGCAGCAGTCTCGAAATCAACGTTCGTGCCCAATCCGTAGTAGTGATAGTCACCCAACTTCACCTGTGCCGCCGAGTAGCCCTGAGCCGCAGCACGTCCCCAGAATTGCAACGCTCGAATCAGCTCTTCCTCCCTATTCTGGAACAAATTGATCTCTCCCCTATCCAACAGGAAGGCGGCGTTGCTCTGCGCTACCTCGTAGCCCAATTCGGACATCAGTGTGTACTGCATAAAAGCTTCCTCGAACCGATAGGAACGATAATCCTGATGGGCAGACATCAATCTCTCGGACCACTTTCCTCTCTCGGCAACATTTTTGAACAGCTCTACTGCAGTCGGACAGGATCGCATCATACCAAGTCCCACAGCATGCATTTGACCCAGGTTGTAGAAGGCCAACACATGCCCCGATTGTGAAGCCAAATTGAAATACTTGTTCGCCAGTTTGAAGTCCCTCTTTACGCCGATTCCGCTAAAGTACATGTTTCCGAGCTGAAGCTGACCATCGACCCAACCCTGGTCGGCGGCTTGTGTAAAATATTTCAATGCTTTTACGGTGTCCTTCGGGACGCCCTTGCCATGTAGAAACATGACACCTAAGCCAGATTGTCCAACAGGGTTACCCAAGTCTGCGGCCTTCTTGAAATATTTAAAAGCGGTGTCATTATCCGCTTTAATGTTGTCGCTTCCTTCCAGGTAGATCTTTCCCAAAAAGGCCATGGCCACAGCATTACCCGCGTTTGCCGCCTGGCTAAAATACTGCAACGCTTTTTGGTGGTCCAGTGGAATACCGCGACCGCCTTGGTAGTGAAGCTGGCCCAAACCCACCTGGGCCTGAACATCTCCTTTATCCGCAAGCAGCTGATAATAATCAATCAGATCGTTGTCCAATATTCCAGAGCTCGGTCCGGCATTTTCGATTTCATCCAGAAGCCTGATTCGGTGAACGGCGACTCCACCCGAGAACGTCACTTTGTCGGCCACCTTCGTGGCTACTTTCCTGTAAAAATCCAACGCCGTTTCGCAACTGTTCGGCACGCCTACTCCCGCCCAAGACCTATATCCAAGCGCCATTTGGGCCCACGAATTGTCCCCCAGGGCGGCCATTGTGTAGTACACCAATGCCTTGGACTGACTAACGTTGAACCCAATTCCAGTAGCGTACATTAGACCTAGTCCCATCTGAGCTTCGGGCAACCCTTCCTCGGCCAGTTCCAAAAATGTCTTCTTTGCTGCTTCCGTATCCATGTGTACCGGATGACCCAACAACTGAGCCCAAGCGACGTGAATTCTAGCCAATGGATGGCCCTTATTGGCTGCCTCCACCATTAGCTTATGCCCCTGCAGCTTGTCCACCTTGGTCCTATTGAGTACCACCATCGCCCTATCGTACGCCTCTTGCGCCTCTAACTGCTCCGGGGTCACTACCACTGGTTCTTCATCCTCCGGCGAAAGCCTGTTAATCTCCTCAATTTCACTCTCAATCTTCTGAATCATCCTCTCGTGACTGTCCAGCAGCTCGTTCAGCATCTCGGACATCTTCCTGCTCTCTTTATCCTGCGATAAATCCGGTGCCTTCACTATCTTTATCGCCGAATGCATAAACTGCAAATCATCCGACAACACCTCATAATCGGACTTTTCGCTACTCTTCTTCCCGGACTTCTCCAGTACCAACTCTTCCAGCAAACCTTCCGCCGATTTTCTTTGGTTTGAACTCTCCTTCGTTTCCTTCACTCCGTCCTCTTCCGCATTCTTTCCCTCCCCTTCGCGCTTCCTACTGTTTCCCGCGGAGGTCGCACTCGTTTCCTCCGGCCCCTGCGGTAACGATTCCAACTCACTGCTCCACACCTCTCCGAACAGGATCAGGGTCGCAGCGCAGAACAGAAATACGATGGTTCTCATCTTCAGGTGTTCTTTAGTGCCGCCAGTAACAACAATTGTGACGTGTCTTGCTGCCCATCGGACGGGAGAAAAAAAAAGTTTGCTGATGAATGGAATAAAATGCTATCAGTTCCAACACCGTAGTCTATTATCAGAATCTTGCGACCACCAATTCGCACCTTTCACAAAGTTGCTGATGCGATACACCGGCGAAACGGTTCAGCGATGGCTCGTTCGAATGATTCTATACTCAATTTTTAGACCAAAACTCTTGGTGCGCTAAAAAAAAGTTAATTTCACCAATTTTACAACTGTTTCCGGAGGATTTTTTCACTTTTTTGGACAATGAACTTTGAAGATTTTTTCGTCGGAGAATGTGATGTTTATTATTTTGCACTGAGGTGGAAGAAAATACAAAAAAAATGACGTGTGATTTGCAGATAATGACAGATGGGATTCGCTCCCGGGAATTTTCGATAGTGCGCAAATATGCATGGTAGGGTGGTGCCATAATCGCATCATAAAATGAGTAAAAAAATATTGTGCTTCTCGAGGTTTTAAATAAACTGGTAAATAACTGGGTGGTGCGGATAGAATCGATTTGGTTGTCAAAGTGAAGCCAAAATTTTCTATTGTGCCGGAGCCAAACATTGAAGATTGTGGTTATGTTCGTTTAAATCTTATATTGAGAAGTATTGTTATTATTTGGGAAAAAAAAATTAAAATAAACTTAGTTTGAGTTTTGCATTCTTTTCAACAAATATATTCACATTATATTTCGAGTAGGAAATTAGTAGGAATGCAACTAAAATGCACTCGTTACGAGATTTCACGAAATTAAGCAGCTGATTGGAGCAGGAATGTATGTAAACCATCGTAAAGTCATGTAGAGTCTCGAGCATTTGTGCGCCTTCATGCAGCATGGAAAGAGAAATTCAAAGAGCGGGAAATGTTTGACAGTCAAGTAAATGCATAATAATTTTGCTCATGGGATTGATTTCAAAATATCCCGCTACTCGCTTGAGAGCACAAAACCGGATCTATCCGCAGCACCCAGGTAAATAAATATTTATACAGTATCCCTCCGCTTATCCGGACCCAAGAGGGTAAAACGCCTATCATCCGTGGTACAATGTCACTCTACCCAACATCGTTTTTTGTACTTCGGTTTTATGGTACCCGAATTTGGGTGGTATACCCTAATTCCTCATGTTGGGTGATAAGCTCGTATATATAGTAGTTAGAGCATCATTATCGGTCGCGAGCATTTTAATCACCCGCGCAGCGCTTTCATTTTAATTTCGTCACTCGTTTTCGCATCGGTCACTATTTTCGGCTCTCAATTTGGTTGCTGTATTCCGTACCGGTGACGTTTGACAGTTGACAGTTCATCAAATAGCAGCGCTTTTATCGCGCTACCAAATTTGGTCACCTGTCAGTCGCGCTACTGTTATAGCAGCGCGTTTAGTAGCGACCGGTAAAGTGTCAAGTAATGATACTGCGCTGCCAAACGGCTTAAACTCACCACCGGTAATCTTGCTCTTAGTGCTAAAGCCCGCAGTCCACTGTTTGTCATATAAACAAATATTTGTCAAGTTTATCTGGACATCTATCAGACTGATTATAAATCGACATGGATTTCAGGCTGACTTGACAAATATTTGTCATCATGACAAACATTGTACTGAGGGCTTTAACTATCGGCAATTAACTTTTCCCATAAATCACTTGCTATTAGTTGAGATTTATCGAGCCTTTTGTATTTGTATACCTCTTTTGTGTCGAAACATAGTACGTCATTACGTCTGAAGTTTTGTTATCATGAATTGAACGAAATAAAAACAAAAACATTGTACGCCATATATTGCTTGAATAATGGGTAGACGAATAAGCCATCTTTTCCTGTCCGGACCTCACTAATCCGACGACTCGTTAAGGTAGCCTCACACCTCGGGAATTCGGTCCGCGGATTTTTTTCCCCATGTATTTCTGCATATGCGATGTTTTCGGGATTTGGGCACGGCAAGGATGGTTTCAATCGTATCAATGAACGTTCATTTCACATTTTATTTCTGATTCACTCAACACGCACAACGTCTGTCAACCACACCCGCATTCATCAATACTTACTTGCTTCTGCCGTTCCGCGATGCATTCATCGGTTTTGTTTGGCCAGTTATCATCACTTCACAATCCGATTCAGCATTAGGCACCGAATTGTCCGATAGGATCAGCTCGCGATTGCGTGGTGAAAACTAAATTAAAATGGCGCGGAAGGGAATTTCGCAGAAAGATAAGATTCTCCAAATAGTGGAGCAAATACAAGAGGGCGAACTCATTATATACAAATGTGCAGTGGATGTCGATTGTGTCCCGAAATGCAGTTAAGCACAAAAAAAACTTTTGGTCAGTAACTTTAAACGGCACCTCCAAACATCCCATCCAGATGCCTACAAAGGGCTGAACCTGGATGATAAACCAGAAGAAGAACCTGCCCCAAAGAAGCTGAAAGGGGCCAAGCTGCTGGTTGACCTAGAAAAAAGAGACTGCTATTTAGGATTGTTACAACTAGTAACAATTAACAATTTACCGTTCAGCTTCATCGAATGGATTGGCTCAAAAACATTGATACATCCTGTGTTGAACGCAATCGGGAACAAGTGGACACGTCATCGCATTGCGGCTTTCGTTAAAGCAGGTATTCTGCCAACACTTTCCGTGTAGAAATAATGAATGATGATTCTCAAATGACCTCTCTGAGCTCTCATTCGACGAACATTTTCAGAAGGCGATCTTTCTCTGCTACATTCAGGCACGGCTTCAATCAGCGCTCGAGTGAATCCGTGATTGGGTAAGATGTTGTTCATTCAGATTGAGGTAGAATGAAGTAGTTAGTCAAACGTCAAAACTCGGGTCACTCACTGAGTGGCATCGTATGTTGTTTGAAAGAATATATTGATGGGCGAAGCTGTTTCACACACTGAAAAAATATTTTGATGATTGCCGATTTTATCAGCAATCACCAACACTGCACTTTAAAAAAAAATACACGAGAGGACCGTGTGTTCTACACATGAATTTGCGCATGTTGTCAATACAAATTAATATCACGTGTAAAACACATGACATGGCTCATTCAAAACTGAGCATCTTTTTATAAACAAACCACACGGTATTAACGTGTAAAGCAAATCGAATTCGGTTGCTCGACTTGTCATAGTCGCTTGTTTGATGTATGATATCTAAGAATAATTGTGTTGATTTTCATTTGAATTGTGAGTGAATATCGTGTTTTCTTTCACATTTTAATAATGATAATGATTGCATATCCGTCCGGATTCCGATTTCCGTCATCGGATCGAAATCCATTTCAAGAAACATAGTTTTCCTATAACTTCGACGAATCAACGGTGGAAGCACAGACAAACAGACATAACACATTGAACATTTACTAATCAAATACATCGTCGTTCGAACAATAACGACATCTGTTGATTTCAGTTAGTTGGGCAAATCGCGAACCAGATGGTGGTAGTGAGCAAACGTCAAACTCAAGCAAAAACGATGCGCGCGCCACGAGTGATCGATTTGCCAACTAATGATTATTTGAATTGACCAGTAAATCAGTGAACGATGGAAATTTGACGAGTGTTATGTCTGTTTGTCTGTGGTGGAAGTATAGAAAAACGTCTCGTTGGTTTTCGAACCTCTGACGGAAATTGATATCCGGACAGATAGAAAAAAATCAAGTTGGTAAAACTGTAATATCCACAGTGAGTGGTTGCATTTATTATTTTAAAAGAAGTTGAACCCGAGAGCCACACCAACTAATACTATTTTAAGAGCTGAGGCCGGCGATTTTGTCTTCGAACAGGTAAGTGCTTTTATTTTCCGAAATCTGCAACCGGTAAATAAGATTTTGATTATCCACACAGATCACAAAAAATTCAAGTTACCTACATCTAAAAGAGCTGCTTCCGGAGAACATGATCGTTTCGGTGCTTATTCCAGCTACGTGCTAGCAAGAAGCCACCACGAAGTACATACGTCGCAAAGGATAGTCGGAAGAGGCCGGTATTGACGATGCGTCTTCGCCGTCTTGAGTATAATTTCATCTTATTTGATACTTCGCAGCAGCAGGAAGGGAACATGCAATCAATTAGAAAAAGAACCAAATTAGTATGCTCCAATGCGATTCAACATAAACGAGGAGCCACAGCAGGTCAGCCAGATTTTCCAGAGCAAGTAAATTAATTTTAAAATATTAATATATATGTATTGAATTAATGGGTTTCAGCCGTATAACGGAAGTCGCATTCCGGATAAATTAAATTAAACGAAATCATAGTATTAAAAAGAAGTGAAAAATCTACATTTCCTGTTGTTTAATTACAGTTTCGAAAAATATGGATTAATTTTTTTTTGAGAACTCCTTCGTAGATTTATAAACGTTTATAAATATTTTTTTCAATTAATTAAATCACAGAGAACAGAGAACAGACGTTGAAGCTGTACTCGCCATGTTGTGATAACTTTTTACTGTTTATTTTAAATAACTTTGGAATGTCGCCGTTATCCCGTGCATAATCAGCGCTAGCGTCATCAAAAAATGCCACTGTGCGCTAGTGTCGTTATGCACGCAAGGGCATACCCGAGGGGCGGATCACTGTGAAATTTAGCTGAATCCAAAATACGTATTGATAAAAATGCGTTAAAAATATGCCAAATTATTTAATGCTTCAAAAAATGCACAAATGCGCTTCAAATGCGAATGAAATTGTAATGCGTTTAAAAATGCATCAGTGCATTAAGAAATGCTCGTTGGTATAAAATACATAATGCCTTGTAATGCAACAATTCGTTAGAAAATACGTTTTTTTTACGAAGTGCGCTTAACTAATTTGACAGAAGTGGGCGCCATATTTTGATATTGTTATTTTGTAGCGGCGATAGTTGTAAACATTGACTTTTGCTATCAATTTCATGAAAATTAGATCTTTTCGACGATGTTTTCACCGCCATTTAGTAGAAGGCGCTGAATTTTACTTGTTCTTGGTGGTAGTTGGCAGAGAGCGTTCCTAACCATTGACGAATTTGCGAAAATATCTCGGAATGCAGGTTTGTTAGAGACATGGCCACTTTAGGATCAGTTTTGGAACCTGGAATAGAACGCCACAAACTTCATGTTTTTGCAAAATGGCATGTGTTCTGGGGGTATTTGGTGCATGTGGTCTCATTCTGGAACATCTAAATATGATGGTTTGCCAAATAAAGCGGACACTTTTAAGTCAAATCTAAATCCTGTCCTCGCATATTCATTAGTTTCTGGTGATAGCTAACAGAGAGCGTATTTATTTATAGATTGTGACAAACGTCAAAACTTACATTTGCCCCTCCGACTTTTAACCTTTTCAAATATCAATGTCTATATCCATCATAAAAAAATCGATCAACAATGCATTAAAAATGTATTATTCTTGTACGAGGAAAGGGCACCGTTTCGCGCAGATCGATCGATGAGAATTTTACTCCAGAGTACGTCCGTAACGTGCTTGCAAGCCTATATCTTTAATCGATGTGCTGGAAAAGCTGCGTGAAGGAAAATCGAGAATTCCGTTTCGGGAGTCGGTGCGACAGTCACCAATTAAAACGATCTGCGTTTCCTGTATGAGAATCATCCGATTTTTTCGGTATTTCCCATTTCTTCATTCTTCATGGTCTTCTATCAGTGATGGGTTCTGATCTAACCGCCAAGGCTATTCCGCATGCTAATTTTGATTTGATAAACATTCTGCATGATGAGTAGTTCGACTCATTCCCAGCGGAAAGTGTGTTGACAACAACAAGCTCCGTGTTGGATGTTCTGAATAAGATATCCGGTGCTTTGGTCATCACAATTCGAATCGTTCACGAAAACAATCATTTAGTAGCACGGGCCTAACGCAGCGCATTAGTTGCCGGCGCTGGCAACTTTAATGGAAAGTCTAAACCGATTCAGGACGTCAAAGCCTTGGTCGCCAATCCGAAACGTTCACCTGACGCTTCAGTTCAGTGTGAGATTATTTGAATTACAAAAAATATCTGTAATCCAAGAAAAGAAAAACTATTTACAACAACAAGTTTACGTCAAAATTGAAATACAAAACCGAAACGAAAGCTGTTTTGATTATTAATGCATTGTAAAATATTCAAATGCGTATACTTATGCATCAATGCATTGTGAAATGCATCAATGTGTACTCCATTGCATCAATACTCAAATGCATTTCAAAAATGCTCAAAAATACGCAAATGCGTTCATCAATACTTGCGACTGCTTCGAAAATGCGTGAGTGATCCGCCCCTCGGGCATACCAGCGCCATCGTGTTGTCAAAATGAGATTGTGAGTTGCAATGTCGACGTCAATGGCGTTGAGGTTCGGTGTGTTGGTTTACACATGTTTTGCAAGAAATTTTGTTCGAGCCTCCATGTCTGTTCTCTGTGATTATACTATACTTGTTTTTACTTAAGATAGCAGGTGAACTTCACTTTTTTCATTTATTTGGCAGGGTTGCATGTTCCACACATCCTACACACATCTTCTGCCCTCCCGGTCACTCAACAATAAAATGTCCCTTCTTTTTTTATTCATAAATTAATAAGTGCAAATTAATATAAAATCAGTTCACTATTTACCGATAATTGAAATTGAAAAATGTTGCGGCCTTTCGAAACATGCATGAACATGTCCGCTTTTATTGAAATAATGACACATGGAGGATCGTCTGAATCAGTGTTGTAAAATGTCATTTGCATTTGTTGTTATAATTTTTCCAGAACTTTTTTCAGAAGTTGTTTATTGATTAATGATGTATGACGAAGTTATAGCTCTTAAATGTGCCTACAACTTTGTCTAACAAGACATTGCTGTAAATATGTAATCTGGGGCGTGGGAGGCAAAATGTCATTCAAATGACATTATGTCAAATGACACGTGACATTTTGGAGAGTTTTCACTCTCCAGCCTTAGATGTTAAAATTAGAGCAATGTACCCTGGAACAAAAATATAGCTCTACTCAAGCGTTATGACAGGAACTAATAACCGGGACACGACACTAGGATTTTTTTCGTGTTGCGCTTGAAGTCTCCATCGGTGTGTAGAGTTCTAGGTATACAGTTGAAAAGACACTATATGGCTGTCAGTTTTTCCGCATAATTTTCTTGCCGTGTGCAAAAACTGAAAACAAAAACAAAAGTTAAGTTTATTTTGATTCGATTTTTTTTATTGAATTCTTCTCGATCAGACGGACAGAGAATTTGAGGAAAACGGTTATTTTCTCGGGAGTGTATGTTTGTTCCGGTGCCACAAGCAGGCCAAAGAAAGCCATTTCCGTTATCGGGAAATCGCTGCCCGGAACTGTTGACTGCCTTCCGCATAAACCAGCGAACACCGTCGACTTAACGACGAAACGGTATGGCAATATTTTTTAATCTGCTGAGGAAGCCGTAGCCGACATTCCGGACGGTGCCAAGCTTAAAAATGAACCAACACGAATGAATCAACGAATGGTTGTGACTATTCAGATTCTCAGGGGAAAAAATAGATGCAGCATGAAACAGTGTACTCTAGGTAGGTGTATATCCGCTTCGCTGCTAGTGATTTCTTTCCAGACGCTCCATGTGCAAACACAGGCGCTGCGTGATTTTGGCCGAAACAGTCCAGTACCTTTTGGACTCATTTATATTCGATCTAAATTTTTCAAATTTTCCTTTAGACCTTTTCATCGGTTGCGGTAGTCAGGTTCCACGCGCAACAAAGGTATGCGTGTAGCGGTGCCGGTTCCGCAACCGGAGTCAAATTGTTGACCAGCTTTGAAGGTGAGATTTTGCGAGGCTGGTAAAGACAGACCAATGACCAATGTTGTTTATTTTGTGTTAAGGTACACAGTTAACATGGAAAGTCATCAAAATCAACTGAACCGCGAATGCAGCCTGTTTATCAACGATGGGAAATACGTGATTATTGGAGCTGCATCATTCATCCCAGAAGATAATCATCCTCGGTTTTACGTTTTACAAGTTTTATAAAGCCCACTACCAGCTGTCCGTTGGAAAATTACACACTACATTATAGATTAGTACAATGGACGTATTTCCGACTCGAAGGACTTTAATGTCGACAAAATAAGACTGTCACATAATCAGGGCGTTTAGCTTTACAACGACGCGTTAGCCATTCTGTCGATTCAACACCAAACGGTTCATATCTTTTCGATAGCTGGAGGTACATTCAAACTTGAACGAACGATAGGTAGGTTTTGTTATCCAGATAAAGGAATGCTGTATACAGTATGGTAACGGCCGGAGGTAGAACAACGGGGAACAATTCGAACTTGCGAGCGTTTCGTGATCCAACGATCAATAGTGTTAAGCATATTCAGCAGTCGATTGGTGAGGATAGATTTGCGTTGAGAAAATTCTATCGTCGCTTCGATGAGTATTGGAACCTCCGAATGTGGAAAATGTAATTACTGTATGTAGATGATCATCTGTTGATCAAATATTCTAGTGAGGACGTAGTTACGCTGAAGAACCAAATATTCACAACAGCCTGCTTGTGATTTACAACATCTGAAGGATACGATAATAGGAATTTACGGCAATCAATCACCGGAGCTTTTGTATCTGTATGAGAACTTCTGCGATAGTTTCAGGAATGCCAACCTGGCACATCAAGGCAATTTACCAGCTCGCTAGCGAACAACATCTACAGCAATCTGTTTCATCAGCGTTTTAAGCAAACGATAATCGGGGCACGGAAGAGTTCAAGTGGCCACCAAACGGATCCTGGCCGCCCTTGAACCCTGGCTTCGGCAATGGAGCAGACCGAAAGCGTGCACCCATTCGATTCTTCGGCTTGCTCAAGTTCAGAATCTACGCTGGAGTGCAAAATCAACTGCCGAGCTCTGGATCGAGACGGCTTGTGGCGTTCGCATTCCACCCCACGGAGCCGGCACGGATGATAAAGGTGATGAGAGAATTTTATCGGTAGAGAGTTATTTGTTGGCTGATTGTATTTAGTATTAAAGATGATGATAAGAGCTTTTTAAACTTAGCAATAATGAGTGACAAGAGTATAAAATCAAACTTTAGATAACTATGTTATGTATTGCGGCTTGAGAAGTCCATTTGATTTAGAACTATTCGTTTTGTAAGTTGACTGCAGTGTTTTCTATCTAAGGAACGAGATATGTTTGTGTCCACTACAAACAAAGTTTCTTATAGGAAGTTAGCCCTTTTCGAAAATACTTTACGCCATAACTATATACGGAGGAGCGAACTAGAATCCCATTTTATGTTTACCCTACTTTTCTTTGCATTTAGAAAGTACAATATTTCACTAAATTCTTATTTTGAGGTTGATTGAATGGTGTAAAATAATCGTGGGATTTGCTTCCATTTAGGTTTGTGGTTAGTTCTGGTATTGGATGTTTAAGGCTGGTTAGATGGCTTCGTATGCCCATTTATAAGAAAGGGAATAGACTAGAGTATGCTAATTACAGAGAAATCACTTGAGGAGTACAACTTACCATCTGTTCGTTGATTTCAAAGCACACAAGACAAGGAAGGAAAAAAAGCATGCGCAAGAATTCATATTCATTGTGGTGGTATGTAAGCTGGTTGCCGAAGTTCTATGTGGTTTCGACTACAAGATTAACACGTGAACACGACCAAGTGTCTGAAGTCGCTGAAGTACATATTAGGGTGGTTCAAAAAATCGATTTTGCTCCACAGCGCTCATCTGATTCTTCATCATGTTCTGAGTGTCCTCTGAAAATTTGAGCTCATTTTGATTAAAACTGATTTAGCACGACCCGTTTCAAGTTTGCATGCAAATTAGTATAAGGAAATTTATTTTTTCATTATAGCGATAATGACGCTTCCCCATTAAGCGCAGGCTAAAAGAAAACCTGGCTAAAAGGAATACTCAAGAGCTTTCACCCAATGAAAACCAATCGCCCCAATAATTAGTAATCGACTTTAATATAGGTTGCGAATCTTTAGTCATGATCGTTAAACTTCTTTGAGGGCATCACTGAAAAGTGCAGTGCAACATAATAGCCTGAATTTGTGTGTGCTATCTTTCGCGCCACGAGCAGCAATGTTGCCTGTTGAAAAGTTTCGCAATTACCTCCAGAAAACTACGGTTTAGATTAAATTCGATTACTAATTATTGGAAGCATTTATTTATTAGGATGCAGTTTTCACTGGGTGAAAGCTCTAGAGTATTCCTTTTACCCATATAGGTTTTCTTTTAACCTGCGCTTAATGGGGAAGCGTCATTATCACTATAATGAAAAAATAAATTTCCCCATGCTAATTTGCATGCAAACTTGAAACGGGTTGTGCTAAATCAGTTTTAATCGAAATGAGCTCAAAAATTCAGAGGACACTCAGAACATGATGAAGAATCAGATGAGCGCTGTGGAGCAAAATCGATTTTTTTAACCACCCTAGTACATATATTTATCATGATCTGCAGCTTGAAGAGAATTGTTCAATGAATTTGAAGCTTTCGCCAGAAAAGTTATTTGACGAAAATGAGCACTAACTACGTACGAGCCTATGAATTGCGGTATACCACCCAGAAACTGGGTACCAAAAACGATGTTGGGTAGAGTGCCATTGTACTGCGGATGATAGGCGATTCACCCTCCTGATACATTCATATAATGAATAGTGCTGTCCAACGCAGGTAGGGTGCGTTGATATTACCAGATTACCAGAAACTCTTTTTATTCAAGAGTTTCATTTTTTTTTTGGGTGACATACAAAATGGTTAAACACAGAAAAATATAGGTATAGGTATTTTATTTTAATATCCACAGATTGTACATTTCTCAGGGCGAGTCTGCCACAGTGTTACGTTGCACAAACTCCAGTGTAGCATTATTCACGAAACCTAAAATTTTATATATTTTATTATAAGCAAGCTATTTAAAATTATGCAGTATCAGGGCTGGTAGCGATGAATGCCGTACAAAATAGTGACTTTAGTGACCAATGATGACGAAAAAGTGACCAAATAGTGACTTTCAATTGCAGAAAAAGTGGCCAAATAGTAACTTTTATATGAAATTTTGAACCGGGTATCCAGTTTTTCGCGAGCGGCCAAGCATTCTGACCAATGTGGCATATCTTTGGTAGGACCATTTGTTTGAAAGATATAAATTAATGAAAATAATAGAGAAATTTTTAAAATTTAAGTGTTATTAAAGTATGGTTTATTAACAAATTTAAATGAAGTTTCTGAGATTTTGAGCTCGACGTGGCATGCCGAGGAAAATTTTGAAAATCTATTAAAACCATGGTCTTTTATTAGACATCCAGAAATTCTTATTTCTAAATGGTAGACTTTAGTATTAAAGTTGATTAAAAATGGGTGTCAAAACTAGAGGCCTGAATAAGAGAAACGCGGATAGGTATGTGCCGCCAATCGAACCGTAAAAAAACAGCAGCCAATCGAGCAGGAGACCTATCAAGCAGCCAAAATGTTGGCTCAAATACTGAAAACGGCTAAATTTGAGTTTATGCCATTTTTAAATAAACAAATTTTATCAAAATCATGAAGTTCGATGTGTCGCAAGCTGGGTTTTAGAGTCAATCAAAAAGTGACCACTTCCCTCGGGGCATCAGGTTCCCAGGGAACCCTCGAAAGTGGCCAATGTGCCCAGATGTTCTGCAAACGTCTTCTATCGTATTTGCGTTGCAAAATCATGGAGTTCGATGTGTCGCAAGCTGGGTTTCAGAACCACTTCAAAGTAACCACTTCCCTGAGGGCATCAGGTACCCAGGGAACCTCCGTAGGTGGCCAATGCACTCAGAAGTTCTGCAAATGTTTTCAATTATATTTGTGTTGCAAAATCATGAAGTTTGATGCGTCGCAAGGGGGCTACCCCAAATATCATAACTCCATTTGGCATAATGCCGTTTGGCATAAGTCCGTTTGGCATAATGCCATTTGGCATAACGAGTTGAATAGCCAGGGGCCATTTGGCATAAAGACCATTTGGCATAACGACCGTTTGGCATAATAAAGAAAAATAGTCATAATGATTTTAGGGCCATTTGGCATAACGACCATTTGGCATAATGACCATTTGGCATAAATATTAAAAGAACTATAAGAACTCTAGGAAGAAGCTCAATTTACATTTGTATTATTGCCTTTTCTGGGCATATGCGTATTTTAAGGAGTGATTTACTTTTACTCCTTTCGGGTGGCAACCAAAAAATGGGATTTAAAAAAATGGCTCGGGATAAAAATACAAAGAAGTACAGTTTAATCTGATATATGTTATACAAAGAGTTGTCCTTAGTCTTCAAACTTAGACTAATGAATATTGGCATATTTTCCGTGGTTCGCCGTGCTGCTTCTGATCCTGCTTATGAGTTGCTTCGTGGCTTTCTTTTGCCTTATTCCGGGTAAATGCGTACTTTTAAAGAAGGAGTCATCTACTCTTTTGCTTCATCCCGGGCAAATGCGTACTTTGCTAGAAGGAGTCATCTACTCTTTTGCTTCATCCCAGGCAAATGCGTATTTTGAAAGGAGTCATCTACTCTTTTGGCTTCATCCTGGGCAAATGCGTACTTTTTGCATTATTCCGGGCAAATGCGTACTTGTAAAAGAAATAGTCATCTACTGATTTGCCTTATTTCAGGCAAATGCGTATTTTTAAAGAAGGAGTCATCTTCTTTTTTGCTTCATCCCGGGCAAATGCATACTTTTAAAGAAGGTGTCATCTACTATTTTGTATTATTCCGGTCAAATGCGTACTTTTAAAGAAGGAGTCATCTACTCTTTTGCATTATTCCGGGCAAATGCGTACTTTTAAAGAAGGAGTCATCTACTCTTTTGCTCCATCCCGGGCAAACGCGTGTTTTAAAAAAATGAATCATTTACTCTTTTTGCTTATTCCGGGTAAATACAAAGGAGTCATCAATTCTTTTGCTTCATCCCGGGCAAATGCGTACTTTTAAAGAAGAAGTCATCTTCTTTTTTGCTTCATCCCGGGCAAATGCATACTCGCTTTCGTAAGCAATGCCTTTTGCTGCAAATTTCTCAACAACTAGGACCGCTCCCAGGTAACAACCACTTGGAACTGGTGGCGCTCCGCGCCTTCTATCAAACAGAAGTGGAATATATCGCCAGAAGTCTTTAATCTAACTGAAATCAGCAGAAGAAGTCAATGTTTACGTTTGCGACTTTCGCCCTTATGAAACAGCAATGTCGATATATTTCTACGATTAACCTTTTTTGTGCCAAATGGTAGTTTTGCTAAACGGCCCGTTGTATTTAATTCATTTTTCAAGGGTTATGCCAAATGGTCATTATGCCAAACGGTCGTTATGCCAAATGGCCTCGAGGTACCAAACAAATTATGCCAAATGGTCGTTATGCCAAATGGTCTTTATGCCAAATGGCCTTTAGACACTTAAATTGTTATGCCAAATGGCATTATGCCAAACGGTCTTATGCCAAACGACATTATGCCAAATGGCATTATGCCATATGGGCTTCCCCCCGTCGCAAGCTGGGTTTCAGAACCACTCAAAAAGTGATCACTTCCATTGGGGCATCAGGTTCCCATGGAACCTCCGGAAGTGGGTTATGTGCATAGATGCTTTGCAAATGCCTTCTATTATATTTGTGTTGCAAAATCATGAAGTTTGATGTGTCGCAAGTTGGGTTTCAGAACAACTCAAAAAGTGACCACTTCCCTGGGGGAACCAAGTTCCCGGAGCATCTGTAACCGGATTTTGAAGGTCCAAACATGCAGTTTCCATTCCCACTTTTGCAAAATGATTAATTATAACGATTGCATCATTATTAAGAGCATTTACTACTAGTTATCTACGATTAAAAGGAAGTTGACCTATTTTTGACCCCATTTGACCCAGGGGACCCCCTCGATAAAACCGTACCCAAGGACCCAATCACCAAATCAATACATCTACACAAAAATATAGGATTTAATGCATCTTTCCTCCAAATTTCATGCAAATCGGTCGAAAAACAAGGGAACGGTGGATTTTACAATTTGAAATCGTAACCCGGGCCGAAACGGGTTAAGAAAACTAATACGCAAAACAACGCCGCCAATATTTGTCTTTCAAAAGCCATGCCCTCCTTAGCCTAGCGGTAAGATGTGCGATAAAGCAAGACCATGCTGATTCCCAGTGCCGGTCTAAGCAATTTTCGGTATGGAAATTGTCTCGACTTCCCTGGGCATAACAGTATTATCGTGTTAGCCTCATGATATACGAATGCAGAATAGAAACTTAGCTGTGGAAATGCTGAATGAACACAAAGCAGCGAGGCGGCAATGTCTCAGTGGGGAATGTAATGCCAATAAGAAGAAGATAAGCGACGCAATAAAATGAAGCTTCCTTCTGATATCCATTGCATATAATCCAATTATGATATTTAAATAATGTTCTTTGCAAGATTATTGGTTTCTTGGTCTTTAAAGGAGAGGGTTTCAAAATGTGAAAATTTAGTCTCCGTGATTTACGGAAAGGATTCTTTGAAATGCCGAAAGGATTCCCTTCGATATACCAAAGGATTCCCGAAAAAAATCCCTTCGGAATCTCGAAAGGATTACCTTCACATAGAAAGGAACGTTTGTTGAAGACATGTCACATTTAGTTCATGAATCGCTATAAATATGTACCATGTTAAAAAGGCTTATAAATCTTTATTAAGGCATGCATGTTTTTATTTCTGGTTTCGTCCACTTCGTACATGGTTTGGTTGCACGATTGCTGCATCAGATCCTTTAGATTGAAGCTTAACTCTCCCAGTGTGAAACAATGGACGACGGCAACACTGCGAATAGAATCAAATGTAAGATAGTTTGTGGATTTGGTTATATGAGTTTTCAAAATCGGCAGTATAGATTTTTTAAATCATAAACACAATCGAGATAATTTCAGAAGCAGCCCAGAACATTCTTAAAACATCAACCGAGGATGACTATGTTCGCACCAAGGTTCGCACTAGGGCCTTGTAACATGTTATTCGGCTATCTCGATGAGGTTTTTGTTTTGTCGACAATTTGAATAACATGTTATTCAGGCCGTAGTGCGTAGTAGTATAAATCACTAAATTCAAACTACAAAATTTGTGACTTACCTTATTTGGTAGCTCGTCTGTAGTAATTTCCAATCACTGCGGCTTAACCTTTTCCGTCGTTTAAATCCTCATCGGTGCATTCGTGGAAGTCTTGATCGACTTCCCCATTCTCCTTGTTCCAGACTTATCCGTCTTTTTCGAGATTTAAATTATAAACATCAGCTAACAAAACATAATTGTCGTCCTCCTCATCATGCTTTGGCGTTTTCTCGGTTGGATCCATCCACAGTCTTGTCTAAATGCGGTTGTTAGACAATTCCAGCCTGCAGATGGCCGGTAGCTTAGTAGGTCTTCTGTGACACTAGCCCGACGTTGATTAAAATGAGCGCTTCCAGCGCTTTGAAGCTGTTGGTATCGCCTTCGATACTGGTACAGCGACAGTTGTCCTCACCCTGGATGATGATCTGGCAGTGTTCGTTTTTCCAGCACTATTCACTTCTCAATTTTTTGTGTTACGTTTTCGGACTTCTTAATGCCTATAGCTTGCCCTGTTCACAGACGACTACGGCGACTAAAACCTTAATCCAGAATATAGTTACGACGACAGTGAAAAAACGAATTAATTAGATTATACGGTGCACAGCAGATTGCTTCCGAGCGGAATCACAAAACATTAGTGCTGTCCAATGAGAGCTTGAAGTAGCTCGAAGTTTCTCCCTGTCCTGCTCATGCCCATTTGTTGACAAAAAAGAATGAGCAGGACGGGAACAACTTCGAGCTACTTCGAGCTGCTCATTGGACAGCACTATTAATTTCGCGTTTTGCTTTTCAGATAAAACCAGAGACGATGGTATTATATAGAGACACGCGGAGAGAATAAAAGCAATTCTGGCTTCACGGCCAGCAGACAAAAAAATTCTGTGCGATCGGCAACATAAAAAAATGTGAGAACTTGGAGTGACTCTCAGTGTGAGAAGTTATTTCGTTTGATCCAACTACATATTTTCTCTTGTTTAGCACCATTTCCTTATATTCAACAGTAAATATGATTAAATACCATATATAAATTTGCTATAACTCTGAAAACATCTTCATTCACTGAACTTTTCTAACTTTTTTATAATTTCTGTATTGCTGATTACAATACTTATCTTGCATTTAGTACCGATTGGTAATGTTTGTTTACTTTGCTCGTTTGGTACCGCGTTTGACGGTTCGTTTGGTACTTTTGGCTTCACTGTTTGCGGGTCTCTATCTATAAACAACGTCTCTGGATAAAACGTAAATAAAACGTCTGTCAAAAAAAGTCTACACTTTCCGAAACACTTCAAAATAAATTTAACCATAATGTGAGTAAACTACACTAGCGCCTCTGGCGGTGCTGGTCTCGTCAGCTCTTCTGCACATGGGTTGCATGAATTTTTAATCGGTTCTTCGGAACAATCACGTCCCGGTTATTAGTTCCTGGTTATGAGTACATTTAAAATTATGATGAGAATTTTACTTCTGAAGAAAGTTATTAACAAATTAGTCAAATGACATGCAGATGACATTTTACAAGCCTGGTCTGAATTGTCTGAATGCATACTCAAATTCGTTTGAAGTAATTCATAACATGTTTTAGATAAACATATGACATCGTGGTGTATCAATTGGGTCCTAAAATGAAGAATCGATATTCGATTTTTTTTTTCAGGGAACGATGAAGGTAATCATCCTGAACGTGTCAGTTTTTCTTTCGGCTCATAAATCGAAAAGAACATTGTTTAATTTGAAATTGAAAAATATATGAAAAATGCTTCCTCGACATTTTCGGTCTTGTTTGACGTACGGATTCAAACGCACTAGCAAAACACCACAGGGCACTTGACTCAACCTTTGACAGTTAATATATGGGGCTGACGTTTTGGGCTGATGGTTCATTCGTTCTGAAATGTTGCACAGCCCAAAGTTTGCCTTAAAATGTCTTAAACGCAAAAATATTATTTTTACTGATTTAGAATTTTACCAGAATTTTTATAACAACGGTTCATGTATTCTTGACCGATGCACTATCGTTTGCAATCATAAACGAGGTAGGGCTTTAGGACCCAATTATATAATTTGCTATAAACATACACACAAAAAAAAATCGTTGGTAAATGTAAGAGAATCGTTGGTAATTTTAAGAAAATGCGTTAGTGATTTTCAGTAGAAAGTAAACAGTTGTTAAAAATACCAATTTAAGAATCTTATTTCTATTGGAAACAATTCATTTTTAAATTGAATAGCACGCTTGTCAAATTAAAATTTTTGCTGTTGTCTTGAAAACTCAATATGCTCTCAAATTAATAAGTGTTTTGTTAAATCCAGAATCGGTTTTCCTGCTTTGTTTTGTTTTTCATTTGTCAAAATTTCGCATGTAAATAATGAGTATTTTGCATACATTTTAAAACTGTTTATTTTCGATTATTATACATATAGGCTTTGTTCCACGGATTCAGTATGAACCGAAATTTCTCCGATTTCAGAGAGGTTAAGTGAATCGAAATCGAAGTAGGATCGTATGGGGCCTTCATGCATTGGTAAATTTTTCTGCTTTGCGACAGCTTCTGGACCGTCTGATATGGAAAAGTTCGAAGCCAGAACATCCTTCCGTGTTAGTGCTCTTTGTCCCAGATAAACAACATTAGAACCCCTCCGACTCGTTGCCGTCCAGTCCGATCGATGTGCTATGCAAACCTGGTGCAGGTGGCTGAAGTACGAAAATAATAATCAGTATATATTTAAAAAGAAGCGCTATCTTATTAACTCACCTGAAAATCCTCCTTCATGTTGCGATCCATAATGACGAATATTGCTTTTCTCGCTTCGGCTCTACCTTTTGCTGGCCCAACGAAAAACTTCCAACCGGCCATCATTGAGGTCCTCAAAAAAGTTCAAAATCGCGCCAATTTGAGCCTGGCGAATTTGTCTTCCATCGAACTCTAGTGTAAAGTCCAGATATTATCATTGATCTCTGCCACGCCAATCGTTCATCCCTGTGTCGTTGACAGGACCAAAATCCGAAAGCTCCTTTGCTTTTGTCACTATCGCTTTTTTAATTTCCGTATGATCGCACTAACGTTTCGCCTTGTGGGCCTCATTCACCACCACCAGCCTCGTCCACCAGGAAGTTGTACTCCGGCGAGTTGATATTCGTCAGAACCACCCGGAGCTATAAATACCGATAACGCGACAATCAGCACGATTGAAATATTTAACGATGAGATGCAGACAAAAAAGTTCGGTTGCCAGAAAACTTGTTTCTATAGCCTGTGCTGCCAAATTCAAATAAAACAACAAGCTCATTTGAAAGTTTTTGAACTTTCATTTACAAAATAATAGCTTTTAATATTACAAGTTTCAGCCAAAAATTTCTTACTGAAATTAAATATTTTATTCTCAATTTAATTATTTTGCAATTCAAAAGTACCAAATCTGCACGACTTTTATTTTGAAAGTACAAAATTTTTAAAAGCACAATTATTTTTTTCTCTGTGTAGTCATTTGAACCGAGTTTGTGAAGAACATCTCAGTGATGTGAAATACATCAGACTTGATGGTGTAATTTGGAATGAAATATCAACATTCTGAAACACACGAGTCGAACGTGTATTTGTTATGGTTATTCATGGATGTGCATATCATATGGTAGTGTATCAATAATGAATTTGGATGTATTCAATGACATTTGAACTGAGGATGTCAAGAACATCGTAGTGATGTGGATTGCACTAGAATTGATGGTGTAAGCTGATTGAAAATATCCATATTCCGAAAAACATGAATCGAACGTGTTTTTTTTATCAGTGTGGGGCACGGAAAATCAACATCCCAGCCCCATTTAAAATGCACGGGGACCAAAATCCGGCGGAAAATTTTCCCGAGGTGTAAGCCCGGATAAAAATGTACTATTGGTTCAATAGTGTAAACAATTGAATTACCATACAATGTACGGTATACAATTGGATATATTGTTTCTGGATGGTTGCACAGATTGTATCAACACTGAGGATACAATACATCAACATATTTCTCTAATGTAACAATACTTGCAATTGGTTTTGAAACGTTTTCGTACATAAGATTCATATATTGATAACTTTTGAAACGTTTCTTTACATTGCATATAAACTATATAACAATATTTGCCTCATAGCGCAAATATGCATTTTCCCTTTAAATTGCATTGTTGAACAGTAAAGCTGTCACCACTGAGAAATCAAAAATCGTATTGTATTACTATACAAATACAATACAATCCATTGTATTTTGAACAGTTTTATTCTGATATTTCAACAATATATTAACCATACACTCTATTGTGTGACGAAAAAAATGTTTGGAAAAATCTCAGATTTTGTATAGTTACGATACTTAACAACCCGTACATTCTATTGCGAAAACTTCATTTACATTTGAGTAAATAATTCATAACAATGCATTCTAATGTATTTCTATGGTTTCATTTACAATATAATCTATTGCCAATTTAGGCTCTGTCTCAATTGGATAATTAAACTGAAATTAAACTTAAAAGTGACATTTCAATAATTATCAAATAACCCTGCTCGCAGAGCAAGATTACTTTTGACAGATATCGAATCATTTTCCATCGATGTCCTATTGGAATTGCTGGGTAGCACCAGCCATTCTTATAACGGGGTGATTTTTCAATTTTCGAACTGTCACTTTTAAGTTTAATTCTCCAAATGAGACAGACCCTTAATGTTATTGATAGTAGTGTTACAATAAATTTTATTGTTATTCTACTGTATTTTTTATTCGGGAGGTTGCCTTTAGTCCGGATCTCGCTAATTCGGAATTTTCCGGATTAAGGTCAGTATCGACTTAAGGTTGGTATCGTGTTCAAAAGAAATTTCTTTTTCTATCTCAATCACATGTTAAATTCCGTTCACTGAATCGGAAAAGTAAAGAATCGAAACAAAATTCTTACAACAGTATCCACATGAAAAGAACAAAAAACAAATTTGGAATTTGTAATGTTCCCACGCAAAGTAATCCAGCTTTTCGCGCACGGTAATGGCGGCTCTGTGGATTTAAAAGTGTATCCGTCCCTGTACTTCTTTGACATCTGACTTGGGTTTGACATTTCGATTATCCTCTCCCCTCATCCTGGAACAGGAGGAAAATGGAATGTCAAACCCAAGCCAGATGTCAAAGAAGTACAGGGACGGATACACTTTTAAACCCACAGAGCCGCCATTACCGTGCGCGAAAAGCTGGATGGGAGCTGTCAATTTACTTTAGGAGCAATATTCCGCTCGATTATTCCGTAAGGAAAAGTGACAATTTGCTCCATGCAGATCAGTTGTCAAAATTTCTCTTGGTAATATTGAACAAAATTCCGTAACCTCTCTACTTTTTAAGTCGATACTGGCCTTTAAAAAGTAGAGAGGTTACGGAATTTTGTTCAATATTACCAAGAGGAATTTTGACAACTGATCTGCATGAAGCAAATTGTCACTTTGACTTACGGATAATAATCGAGCAGAATATGTTTCCGAAAGTAAAGTGACAGCTCCCATTACTTTGCGTGGGAACCTTACAAATGCCAATTTTGGTTTTTGTTCTTTTCATGTGGATGATACTGTTTTAAGCACTATGTTTCGATTCTTTACTTTTCCGATTCAGTGAACGGAATTTAACATGTGATTGAGATAGAAAAAGAAATTTCTTTTGAACACGATACCAACCTTAAGTAAAAGTGACAATTTGCTCCATGCAGATCAGTCGTCAAAATTTCTCTTGGTACAGTAGACGTTCGATAACTGCAAGTCATTTAACTGCAATGCTTTTTAACTGCAATTCGATAGTTGCAACACAGTTTCATCACAGTTGACCATCGAGTTTCAACTGTTTCCTTGACTGTTTCACCTAAGTCCCGGGTGCACTCTTCTGAGCACAATAAAAGTGTATCCAATTCACGAATTATTTAATTCATTTTCATAAGGGTCTTTATACCGGGAACAAAACACACGTTTATAACTGATTATTAATAAGCTAAACGGATGATTTGGAATACTCGTTAAAGTGAAAAAGTCTTCGTAAAACAAAAATCATGCGGAAAATTTTATTCGAGATACCAATACTTTCACACAAAAAGCTGCTGGCTGCACCTGACAGTTCGTGACAGCAGTTGACTGGCAGCAGCTGAAGTTACATTTTTTCCTCTTTGCAAGTCCCGTCCCAGGTTGCAACGTCTCAGCATGCAACAGATATCTGGCAACCCCAATCCTACCCACTATAGTATACGTTTGACAATAGCCAACATCTTTGAGTTTCCCATTGTTCTATTGAAATTGGGTTTCCCACTGACAATTCTATTTTGTAAACAAACCACTATTCCGAATTGATTTTTTCCAAATAGACGTAATTATTTTTCATCATTTTTCAAGAACTTGTGCGAAAGTATGAAAGCGAGGTGTATTTCAACAAGAAAATTGATGTCTTTAATAAATTTTCAGATTTCAATCGGCACCAAGCGCTCTACTTCGCCAAAATATCATGATATTCAAAATACATTTTCAATGGCAGGTTTCAACGATTATGATTACGCCTTCGTATTAAATTAATCGACGATTTTGATGCTGGCATCAGAAACATGGCCGCTTCGCAGACCCCTAGGCATGCAAGGAATCTGACAATATTCCCGGCTCGATTCCCGGGATGAACCCCCTTGTACACAAAATTTAAAAAAAAGATTTTTTCCTCGGGCAGCAATGTCAAACCGCGCATCGCATCAGAACTCAGAAGACAGCTAAAACATGTAAACAATAAAAAAAATCATTTTTCGCGGATGTAAAGCAAACTCACATTAGTTTTGTTAATTTCGCCGTAATTTCCTGATATAATTGGTCTAAAACGCAGAAATAATGAACGAATCCTTATCAGAGTGTTTTACCTGCATGCGTAAAACAGAAAACGTTCTACGTATCTGCGATGAAACGAACATCGAAAGGGTCGATCAGATCCTGGCCAGGCACTTTTGGTTCCAGGTGAGCACTAGGAAAATAATGGAGAAAATGCTTGCTTGATAATAATGATCTTGATTTTAGAAACGGGACTTTGAACTGTCGGTACTTTGCACCAGTTGTTGGGAAAAAATCGACGAGTTCCATAAATTCTACTGCGAGGTAGCTCATGTTCATCAGGTTGATGCGCTGCGGGTGGTCAAGCTGCAAGATAGCCAGGATGAGATCGCATCAACGAAAAAGCGCCGGGGGCGAAAGCGAAAGAAACAGCTTTCAGAAGATGACACTGATGAAGAGAGGAAGACTCCGACCAGCGATTTAAGTTTTCCTGTGCCGGTGGAAGTGAAGCTGGAAATTACGGAACCAGAAGTGGAGATTTTTGTCGAGGAGCATGAACAGGTCAAGCAGGAGAATTTGAGAGAATCGGAGGAGGATGAAGAAAGTGATGCTGAAGAGGAGGAATCGGATGAGGATTCGATGAAGCCGATAGCAGCAAGACGTAGGCAATCCAAGAGACGAAACCATCGCGGTACGAAGTCATTCATGGGAGAAAAAGATGCGTACATCCTCAAGCATTTGGATAAACTGGTTTGCGAACAGTGCAATGAAGAGTTTGACACTTTTAAAAAACTGGAGAAGCACTGTAAAAAAGAGCATAACTCTTCCGCTTCTGTTGTCTGCTGTAATCGAGCTTATCATAAGCAGCTCAGTTTGTATCAACATCTGTGCCGGCACAAAAATCTGCTCAAGTACCAATGTAAGGAGTGTGACCGCTGCTTCAAAAACGTAGACGGACTGAAGATGCATAATTTGCTGCATCACACACCGGAAGAAGAGAAAATGTTCCGCTGCCAACTGTGCCAGACGGCTTTTGCCACGGAATCGTTTCTGACTAGTCACCTTAACTGGCACGCCACGGTAGAACCGAAAAACATCATTTGCCATAAGTGCAATAAATATTTTACTAACACAAAAATGCTGGAGAACCACACAATAACTCATCATCCGGAGTTTCTAGACCCGGAAGGGTTTTCGATCGAAACGGATGGTATGCAACAATCGATGGAAGAACATCAGCCATTAGATCAACCTTTACTTGACGAGTCCGAAACATCATTCAAACGACCCCAAGAATTGGCCAAACCGATCCGCCAAAAAAGCATAGAAGAGTCGGCCAAAGAGGACGATCTCATACGGAAGTACTGCTCGCTAACCTGCGACTTGTGCGACTTTATCGGGGCCACGTTCAACAAGGTAAAGGTGCACTACAAAAACGTCCACCAAGTGCCGGGTTTCGCCGTCTGTTGTGCGCGCAAGTTCAGCAAAAAGAGCCGACTTTACGAGCACGTGTGCGTTCACGAGAATCCGGAACACTTCAAGTGCCAGGTGTGCGACAAAACGTTCCAAAACAGCTTCGGCTTGACGAACCACATGATGTGGAAGCACACTCCCGACTCGGAGAAACCGTTCCGGTGTGACGTATGCGGTAACCGATTCTGGAAGGAATATCTGCTGAAACAACATATGGAATATCATCTGGCGCTGGAGGAGAAGAAGTACGCCTGCAAGGAGTGCGATCGATTGTAAGTTTGTTGGGTTGGGATCGTAAGGGGAAATAAAATCTGATCATTGATTATTTTGAATTTAATTTCAGCTTCGGAACCAGCCTGTTACTTAAATCGCATGAGCAAACCGTACATGGTCTCAGCGCTAGCTGGGTGTGTGACATCTGCGCCAAAGGATTCACATTGAAATCGGCGCTAGAGTTCCACCGGCAGCAGCACACACAGGAGGGCTTGGCGGCGCAGAAGGCTCAGTGCAAGTACTGCAACCTCTGGATGAAGAACGTGCGCAGTCTACAGAGCCACCTGAAGCGCTGCAAATCCGACCCGGTCACGTGTGACATCTGCGAAAAAGAGTGCTCGAACACGTTCTCGCTACAAAGCCACAAGAAGTTTGTCCACTCGAACGTTCCGTTGTACGCGTGCAAATTTTGCGCCAAGCCATTCAAGCGATTGTTACGGTTGAGGGTAAGTTAACCACAAACTTGTGTGATAGTTTTAGAAGAAACTAAGGGAACTCGTAATTTACAGGAACACGAAGCAGGACACACCGGAGATACGTTGTACAAGTGCGAGTTCTGTCCGCGGACCTGTAACTCGAGTTCAAATATGTACACCCACAAGAAGGTTGCCCATCCAGAACAGTGGGCGGAAAAGGTGGCCAGCCGGTTCCATAAACGGTAGAAAGGTTCCGGAAATCTGTCCGCATTAGTGGGTAAGTCATCTCGGTGTGTAGGTAAATTATTACGAAATCTAGTATCGAATACACATAGAGCGTGTGATGATGGGTTGGACGAAATTGATTTCGATGACCACTTCCCTTGAAGCAGATGACAAATAATTGAAAATGAAAACATGAGGAGGACAGATTAAATGGCAAAGTGATGAAAGACAGTACAAAAATATGAAGGTGAACGAAAGTAAAAGGTAAAATAGATAAAATATAAAAATGTTTAAAAAAGGAAATGGGTTTCAAGCAAAGATACATTTGAAGGAAAGAAATACAGATAGAGGAATTTGTTCGGATTTGAACCAAATTTCTCGAAGCAGCCTGGATTTTGCGGCAGCTCAAACTAGAATTTATATTTAATTAGCAACTCACAGTTTTATCTTTAGTGTCTACTTACAATAATTGGTCTTATTGTACTCTTGCACACCACACCTTTCTACTCGATCCTGGTTTCTTTTTGTATCGGATACTTTCCCTGCGTACAAATAACAATCTTTAATTCAGTGTCAATTTCTTTTCAGGTCACTTTCTATAACTTACAAGCCGCAATTAATTATGATTTCTTTTCTTTTCAGTTACGATATAAGGCGATCACCGAGATGAACAGTTGGACTATTTGAAAGGAATTTGAAAGCACTTATTAATAAATAATCCATTTTCCTGAATAGTATAATTTGTACAATTACTTACTGCAAATATTCCACAATCCTAAGCACAAGATAGTTTACTGGCACTTATAATTCACAGTATAAGATTTTATAAATTCAACGCATCTAATTCAATCCTAATGGCAGATTTGTTTACATTTCTTCATCTTTTCTTCTATCAATTCATTCTTTATCCTCCTTTCTAAGCAGACGATGTAAATCGGCAACGAAACTCAGGCAGGCTTGTTCCGTTTGTATGTAGCAGTGTTGGTGGACACGGTGGGTATGATAGCGGTGTTAACATACCCCTGCCCGTAACATCCTGCAACACCAGGATTTACTATCTGATCTCCATCACCGCTATGTTAGCAGCTGCGCGACGAAACACCCCGCGAGTCGTGCGAACCATCGCTTGTCTCACTCTTCCATCTGAACCCCGTATCACTTCTTCAACGATTCCTCTGACCCAACCTTTTCTGTGTTTTCCATCGACAAGGAACACTAAATCATTTACTTGTAACGGTTTTTGCTCTTCGAACCATTTGGTACGTTTGTTGATCGTCGATAGATATTCCTTCAACCACCTTTCCCACATTTGATTCGCCAGTCGTTGAGATCGCTTGTAAGCATTACGCAAAGCCTCGGCCATTCTACCTCGCTTTGAGTTATCATGTCCGCATCGGTAACCGATCCACGTAGAAAATGATTCGGAGTGATCGCCTCGACATCATCCTCTTGTGACACATATGTCAATGGTCGTGTGTTGATCATATCTTCAGTTTCAGCGAGTGTCGTCGACAGAACTTCGTCTGACAGGGTTTGCCCATTGTTTAACGTATTCAATGCTTCCTTCACTGATCTTACCATCCTTTCCCATATTCCACCCATGTGGCGTAGCCGGAGGGATAAAATGCCACGCTGTCGCTGCACTAGAAACGTTCTCTGCGCATTCGAGATGAATTTTTCGCATTTCATTGTCTGCACCCTTAAAACACGTCGCGTTGTCCGAGAAAATCTCTCTCGAAACCCCACGTCTGCAACTGAATCTCCGAATGGCCATTAAGCAGGATTGTGTTGATAGACTTGCGACAACTTCTAAATGTACTGCACGAACTGCAAGACAGGTGAATACGGCCACCCATCGCTTCTCCTTTCTACGTCCAACAGTTACTTCAATTGGTCCTAAGTAGTCTATACCCACCGAGTAGAAAGGTCGGTGGTGTGGTGTAATACGTTGTACTGGGAGTGGCGCCATTATAGGAACTTGAGGACAACATCGATGAACTTTACACCACGTACACTCATTCATAACATGGCGCACAGCGGCGCGGATGTTCGGAATCCAGAACCTTTTTTTTTTTTTTTTTTTTTTTTTTTACAAGGGAGAATGCATTTACACACTAACCCAGTACACGTGCATTGTAGTTGCCAAACTACCACACGGAAGTGTACTGGAGTGTCGGACTCGACCATACCGGTAATACCGACTAAACTCCCTTGGGCTCCACCATCGTTTCCCCCAGGAACTACCTCGCAGTACTACTTCTGGGGGACGGCAGTACTAAGCGTACTCACTCATTATCGCTCACACAGGCACTCGTCCCACGCGAGACTGACTTGGGTGCTCGCACCCCATTCACTCCATTTGAGTCTTACTTGGATGCTCTCCCGGACGCTCCGCTGCCATGCCTCGAGGTGTCAATAGCGGTAACTGCCTGGGCCTACAGATATTGCGCTACGACACTCTGCCTCAGCACGAGCAGATCAATCACACCACTGCCGAAGCAGACCATACGCTACCCTGCCGAAGCAGGGACACTCCCCATGCACCACATGTGCACAACTGTAGGTGTGTGGGTACAACCCACTGCTACCCTGCCGCCGAAGCAGCTTCTCCAAAGACCATTCGCTCCATGTGACCCTTTTCGGGTGCTCACTCTAACACTCCACTGCAATGCCTCGAGGTGTCGATGGGATACCTCGACTCCTGCCTCAGCATGTGCAGTCCATACTCAGACTTCTGCTGCGCTTTGAGGTGACAATAGCGGCGGAGACACGCTATGACACTCCTGCCTCAGCACAACCAGATCACTCACTCCCTGCCGAAGCAGCTCACGCGCTACCCTACCGAAGTAGGTACACTCCACAACTTATTCTAACACTCCACTGCCATGCCTCGAGGTGTCGATAGCGGTATGTGGGGACTAATCAACGATACTACGCTACGACACTCTTACCTTAGCATGTGCAGTCCATACTCAGACTTCTGCTGCGCTTCGAGGTGGCCATAGCGGCGGCGACTCGCTATGACACTCATGCCTCAGCACAAACAGATCACTCACTCCCTGCCGAAGCAGCTCACGCACTACCCTACCGAAGTAGGGACACTCCACATGCCAGTTGGCACTCCCTCCCTGGGCTTGTGCTTTTGAAGCGGCACACAGTCGCTTTGATAGAGTCCGCTTACGGGCACTTGTGGTTTTTTGGGAGGGATTTTAGCAGAGCCCACTGCTAAATCCCACCACGCCCTAGGCAGTTCTCCCTGACTCGCAGACAGCTGGGGAGGGGTCGTCAAACCCTTGGACATCATGCTGTTCCTGCTGTCCCTGCTGCCCCCATCCAGAACCTTTGACGTAGCTCATTTGTCACCGTCTCTCGATTACCATGGCCAAATTTTTCATGATAGAAATGAATAACTTTTTCTGTCGTTGGATGCTTCCGTGGCAAGATTATAGGAAATTTCTTATCAAATGATAGCTCCTCTGACAACTCCAGTCTGCCGCCCATACGAAGTACGCCATTTTCGTCCAGGATTGGTGTTAATTCATAGATGGAACTAGATTTCTTGACTGCTTCTTCCTTCTCTCCTGGTTTTCGGCTGAGGTTCTTAGAAAGCAAATTTATTTCGTCGGGAAAACTATTCTGCTGCGCTTGTTTCCAGAGAACAATCTCAGCTCTATAAAATTCATCCTTCTGAAGCGGCCTTTGATTCGATTTCAGAAGTGCTAGGATTCTTTGCTGCATATTATGCGTTGCTTTAACGGTGATTAGCAGTTGTCCAGTCATCTTGCGCTTGCAGTTATCGACGAATCTAACTACATACGCCATTACCCTTAGAAGTTTTGTCCAGCGTGAACACCGGTCGACATCAATGACATTATGATACGACACATGACCCCTAGCCTCCTCAGCTGTTTGCTCGAAAGGTACTTCGAGAGTTGGCCATTCGTTTTCCGATTGATAGAGGAACGATGCACCTCGAAACCATTCCCCATCGCTGTCAAAGGTATCTCGACGCCACTTCGTCAGGACATCTGCTTGATTTTGTTTGGTTGGTACCCATCGCCAATCAGTCGCTCTGGTGAACTCAAGTATCTCTCCGATGCGATATGCAACAAATTGTTTGTATTGATGTTGGTCTGATCGGATCCAACTCCAGACAGTCCGCGAATCAGTCCACAAGACACATCGATTGATATTCAGCGAATGTGTAGCTATCAACGTTTGACTCATTCGAGCGCCTAGAACGCCCGCCATTAGCTCCAACCTCGGGATTGATTGTAGTTTCAATGATGCTACCTTTGAACGAGACATAATCAGCGTACACCTAATAGCTCCGCCAGTAACCACTCGCAAGTATGCGACGCAACCGTACGCGTGTTCACTAGCATCTGTAAAAAATGTGTGCCTCAGCTGACTCGATTTCTGATGATGAATAATCTCCAAGATAGCATCGCGGTATGCGAATGTTTTCCACCACAGGTAGTAGATCAATCCAGCGCTTCCACATTTCCCAGCATTCATCGCCAATGACCTCGTCCCAATCGCAGCCACTACGCCATAAAGTTTGTACAATAATCTTACCATGAATGGTAAACGGAGCAAGGAGACCCAACGGATCAAAGAAACCCATAACACAGCTAAGAACAGCACGCTTTGTTGGGCGTTTTTCTCCACTGAAGTATGGAAGATGATGCTCTCGGTGTTTTGTGGAGAACAAAAACTCATCGCTTACAGGATCCCACACCATCCCGAGCACTCGTTCTTGGGATGTCGCTTTGTCTTCGTGAAATGGAACGGGCGTGATAGGCCTTTGTTCGCCTAAACTTTGCAGGACTTCATTCGAGTTCGAAACCCAATTCCTGATCTCAAAACCTCCCTTTTGGTGAACGAATTTGACTTCCTTCGCACGTCTAATTGCTTCTTCGATAGTATCTACGCTATCGAAGTAATCGTCAACATAGTGTCGTTCAATGATTGCAGTCGCTGCTTCTGGAAATTGGTCAGCGTAATCTTGTGCGTTGCGGTTTTTTATGTACTGAGCTGAGCTGGGGGAACTTGTTGCTCCAAAGGTGACGACGTCCATGATGTACACGCGTGGAGTCTCTTTAGGGTTGTGGCGATATAAGAAACGCTGAAACTGCTTATCTTGAGGTATGATTTTGATTTGGTGATACATCTCACGCAGATCACCACCTATAGCAATTCGATGCTCACGGAACCCTGCTATAACTGTTACTAGAGGAACCAGCATGTCGGGTCCCTTCAACAGTTGGTCGTTTAAAGATACACCTTGAACTGTTGCAGCTGCGTCCCACACAAGACGGACCTTCCCTGGTTTTTCGGGTTTAGCACGACGTTTAGTGGAAGATACCATACATTTTTTGGATCCGTTGCATCGAGTTCTTCTGTCGTAGCCAGATGTGCATATCCTTTTCTTTGGTACTCTAGAATCTGCTCGCTAACGTTGCGTTGCAACTCTTGATTTCTCTCCAGCTTCTTTTCCAGCTGTTTCAACCGACGCACCGCCATTGGGTAACTATCTGGGAAAGACGGATTATCATTTTTCCACAGCAATCCGGTTTCGAAACTATCTCCAATTCTTCTGGTAGTCCGCTCAAGAATTTCGCGTGCTCTTTTATTTTCCGTAGACTCCAACTGTATTGTAACTACCGATTCTTCAACGGCGTAGTGATTCTTCAAAAGATCATAAAGGTCCTCGTTAGAAACGTTCTGGTGGACGTTCACAAATCCGGCCACTTCTGCCGAACTCATAGTTTTCTTCGGTCCGTACACGGTCCACCCTAGTTGGCATCTTACCGCTATTGGTTCCATTACTCTACCGATTTTTGCTTCCAGTGGAGCGAAGGCATGCAGGTTGTTCAATCCGATAAGCATTTCTGGTCTTCCATTGTAGGACGAAATGGATAAACCACGCAGATGGCTGTAATGGTGGCTCAACTCCTTGGCATCTAGTGACTGTGCTGGCAGCATTAGTTTGTTGACCGTGTGAACAGTGGTCAATAGTGTTTTTCCCTTTGTCTCTATGTCTGACACCCAAACATTCGTCCGCGTTGAGTCCTTTTCAACTCGCTCTATGTCCGCCGTCCATTGAATGGTGAGCTTTTCATGGACACCGACTACTCCCAACCGATCGGCTAGCCTCCGCTCCACAAGCGTTACCGAAGCTCCTTCGTCCAGGAATGCCAGTACCGTTATTGATTTGCCTCCATTATGCAGACGCACCGGAATCATTCGGAACATCGTGGTGCTGTTCGTTCGGATGTGTGCACTAGTTCCCACGGATCCTTCATTTGGGTGTAAAAGTGAGTTGTGTGCTTGTCGGCATTCACCTACATTGCACCGTAATTTGAACTTGCATTGCGCCTGTCCATGCTCATTCAAACAGGTATGACACAGCTTCCAGTGTTCTACTACACGCATTCGGTCCGCGTAGTCCATGTTCCTGAAGTCTTGACAATAACGTAATCGGTGATCTGTCCTATTACACACTCTGCACGACTTGAAGCCTCTTCGATCGTCATTGCCGATTGATGAACTGATTGGGTTGTGCACTCCCTCATTGTGATTGAATAGAGCCCCTTTAGATTTGCTACCTCCGGTTGCAGACCGTCCTTCGCCAGTTGATCTATTCGATGGTTTATAGTCTAGGCTTACATTCGCTTCACATGCGTCCACCACGATTTCGGACAGAAAATCTGTAAAGGTCCGGAGAGTCACCTTCTTCTTGCCTCTTTTGTAACGTACCCATTCGCGTTTATCGTTGTCAGGCAATTTTTCCACCAGGTCTTGAACAAGCAACGGGTTTACTAAATGCTGCTTAAGATCAGCTGCCTCCAAATGCTCGCATAGTTGCTCTACAGCCGTTCCGAATGGGATGAAGCTAGCAAGCTTACCTGCTTTGGGTGGATCTAATTGTCGAACTTTTTCTAGATGGCTGTGCAGCAGTTGTTCTGGCCGTCCGTATAGTTGCCGCAGCTTCACGATCACTTTCGGGACCGACTTTGGAAGGAGCAGCTGTCCACGAACCATTTCAAATGCTGGACCTTTAAGGCATTCTTGCAGCCGCACTAGATTTTCCACGTCCGTGTAGCCGCATGCTTCATTGGACGCTTGATACGTTCCGTAGAATAGAGGCCATTCCTCCGGTCTTCCTGTGAAAATAGGTAATTTCCTGCTAATACCATTCCTTGCAGCCATCTGAATTTTAGTCGGAGCGCATTGTCGCTGCCCCAGCTCATACTGGCTCGAATTACGTTGGACCCTTCCGCTTGACATGTTTTTCTTCCCAACCTTCACAGACGGTCCCTCAGATTCTTCAATGGAGTCGTCATCTTCATCTTCCTGATCTTCATCGGTGTCGGATTCTCCATCATCATCGGCTTCGGTGTCTTCTTCTTCAGATTCCACTACGTGAGTTTTCCTAGGCTTCACCGGACTTTGCTCCATAACTTTTCCCACTTCCGGATTGCGTAAAGGCGTCCGATTAATGCATGAAACTCCTTCACCAGCATCGAAGTCAGCTTTCACCTTACTCTTGTCAGAAGAGGTTTTCAACTTGCGCATCTCTTCATCAAGGATCTTCAAATTGTTCTCGAATGTCTGCTTCCTGACTTTCATACGTTCTAACTGTAGCATTCTTTCCCGTAGAATCTCTTCTTGCAGCAGCTTCTCTTGCTCTTCTTCTTCTTCGCGCATCTGCTTTTCTAACAGCATACGTTTCCTTTCCATCGATCGCTTAAACTCCATTTCCTTTTTCTTCAACGCCATTTCCGCTGCCAGCTCTTGCTCAATCCGCTTTTGATTCTCCTCCATTCCTTTGAGCTTTTGCTCCAGAGAGAGCGCAACGTCTGATTTGACGCTGGAACGGTCCGACTCATCGCCGTTCTTCTTAGAACGACTCCTTCTCTTCTTTTTGGTCTGTTGGCACTTATCATCCGCACAGAACCATTTTTTCTCTATCTCTGCTTCGGTCGTTATCCCGACGCAGCGGGTGTGGAACCACTGTTCACATCCATCACAACCTATCATCTTCTCGTTCTCGGTAGATACCTCATCACAGGCCGCACACGGAGTTTCCGTGAAGTCCAGAAGTTGTGCAGTAGTGGTCATGGCAGTATAAGAGTTATCCTACTCTCTTACAATTATTTTTGAGAATGTTCGGATTTGAACCAAATTTCTCGAAGCAGCCCGGATTTTGCGGCAGCTCAAACTAGAATTTATATTTAATTAGCAACTCACAGTTTTATCTTTAGTGTCTACTTACAATAATTGGTCTTATTGTACTCTTGCACACCACACCTTTCTACTCGATCCTGGTTTCTTTTTGTATCGGATACTTTCCTGCGTACAAATAACAATCTTTAATTCAGTGTCAATTTCTTTTCAGGTCACTTTCTATAACTTACAAGCCGCAATTAATTATGATTTCTTTTCTTTTCAGTTACGATATAAGGCGATCACCGAGATGAACAGTTGGACTATTTGAAAGGAATTTGAAAGCACTTATTAATAAATAATCCATTTTCCTGAATAGTATAATTTGTACAATTACTTACTGCAAATATTCCACAATCCTAAGCACAAGATAGTTTACTGGCACTTATAATTCACAGTATAAGATTTTATAAATTCAACGCATCTAATTCAATCCTAATGGCAGATTTGTTTACATTTCTTCATCTTTTCTTCTATCAATTCATTCTTTATCCTCCTTTCTAAGCAGACGATGTAAATCGGCAACGAAACTCAGGCAGGCTTGTTCCGTTTTAAATGTAGCAGTGTTGGTGGACACGGTGGGTATGATAGCGGTGTTAACCGTTGTGTGACCGGCAAAAAAAACACCCTTAACAGGCCGGCAGGGTACCCGGGTACCCACGAAACTAAAATGCTTATATCTTTGGAAATTTACAACCGATTTCAACAATTTTGGGCTTATTCGATTCAGAATTTTCTCTTCTATAAAGATGTTACCAAGACGAACCGATCCGGTCAATTCGATACCCGGAAAATCCGGATTTCCAGGAACATGTCCTGCATAAATGATACTGATCGTGGTTTCGATAGCTAATCAGCTATACGGGTATCAAACTTCTAGAAATGGCATCAGTAGATTGATTCTTATCGATTTGGGTCCATAAGAAATGCAGATTTTCGATTGGCCATTCCAGAACAGGTTCCTCGAGGGGTCATAGGTGGCCATGAACATTGTTCAATGGAACATAAACAATATGGGTATCAAACTTCATGAAATTAACTCTTGCGTATGTCCTCAATGATCCCAGGCTCATCAGACAAGTTGACTCAGGAGTGGCCATTCTGGAACAGGTTCCCTGGGTGCCGGGGTTGGCCAACATTATTTCTCATTGGAACCCCAACAATATGGGTGTCAAACTTCTTGAAATTGTCTCAAGCGTCAATTTCTGATCTATTTGGGTTCATCAAACAAATTCACCCCGGATCTCCAATTCCGGAATAGGTTCCCTGAGGAGTCAAGAATGTCCAATAACATTTTCAGAGCTCATTGTTTTAAATCAATTTATCTAGCAATGTGAGTGCAAAATAAATGCAAAATAAATGGACCACTCATTGACGCTGGGTGACCAGCAGGAGACCCATCATAAGATTCAGGACACTCGGAGATATGATCGATTCCAGAAATTCTTCTGAACAGATGTGACCGCAATTCACTACATTGATAAAAGGAAAATATCGTCGAAGATAAATCGACCAATACAGTTACGCCCTTATGATACTAAGTGCAAGATTGCGAATATCATTCATTGATCTCGAGTGGCCACCAAGAAGTCCTCCTGAAATACCGGAATTTCCGAAGCAATCGTCATTTCTTACATTTTGTTTTCAACAGTTGCGTAATCGTGAACAATTTATTTTGTACCAAAGTAAAAAAAAAATAAGGAGAAGAGAGCGGGCTTGGTAGTCATAAGGCTACTGCTTCTGCCTCATACGCAGGAAGTCGGGGGTTCAATCCAAAGTCCGTTCCATTCTCCTACTTTGTATCTTTCTTTATATTTATCTCTAGCAATCGCTAGAACTCGAAATGGACTTCCATACCATTTACATTTCTTTTCCTATACCTTTAACTTGACTATTCTATCCGTTTCTGTTAGAATTGGAAATGAACTAAAGAGCTCGTTTCCTACACCCAATTAGAAATTCCATTAGTTGCTTTCTATCTATAACATTGACAAATCGTTAACCAAGACGGACCTCTGCCTCTCGAACCTTAACCCAACAATTCCAATAAATTCCGTACAAACAGAGGTATATTCGGCTTGCAGTGGGCGAGTGATTGCATCATCATTTCCACCCCCTTCCCTACATTGACTTGCATTCTGAATCCACTGATAATCTGTGTGAAACAAAAATCTGTAACTAAATGCGCTCCCTCAGTAGATGAAGAAACCGCCTAGTCTAATCAGTTTCGTCGTTCCAGTTTCAAAATCTACCTGTCTGGCCGTGAAGGCCGATGAGATGTCGACGGATGAGATGTTTAGCCTGAAGATGATCCTTTATGAATTTCGGGAGTACAACTTGCAGACTCACCATCTGTCTATTGATTTGAAAGCAGCGTACGATTCAGTGAAGTGCTGAGGTAGTGCTTAAAGGGGAAGTTGTTGAAGAATTTGTTTATCTTTGAACACATGACATGTGACATGTGACAATGACGTTTCCTGTGAAGTGAAAAGACGTATTGCTGCTGCGAATAGGGGCGAAAAGTGCTACGTACAATTCTCGATAGGAAATTAGAAAAAAATGTTTGGCGCAGACGCATAAATCACGAGCTGTATCAAGTGTATAAAGAAGAAAACATTGTGAATCGTATAAAATACGGCAAACTCCAGAGGGCCGGTTACTTAGTGCGAATGCCGGAAGAAAGAATAGCAAAAACAATATTCACCAGAGATCCGGATAGAGGCCAGCGACTTCGTGGCTGCTGCACGCGGTGGAATCGGACCTGGGAACCCTAAACGTTTATGAAAACTGGAGGAACATCACCCAAGATTCACAATTATGGAGCTCTACAATACGTCAGTCAAAGGTTGTTTAGAGCTTCTAGTGGAGTGTCTTCACTTGTCATAAGACGATTTAGAACTATGCCATTTTATTCCACCACTTGAAGTGAACGAACGATTTATTGAAAGTCGCAGTATTATTGGATGTATTGTTTAGATTGCATCAATTATGCTCTCACATTTCTCAACAAGCGATATCTAAAAACTCACAAAACTAGGACGACTTAAAAATTGGCACATCTTCGAAAGCTCCGAAGCTTCCAGATGTTCACCTAACGGCCACACGGTGTCAATGAATGATCCTCGAATTGATTTTGATCGCACACAACTACAAAAAGTCGCAGCTTTATAGGGCGAGTTTCTAGAATTGATTACCTTTTCGGCTATTCCTGAGCTGGAGCACCACTAAGTGGCCGCCCGGGGTCAACGTTTGGTTCTTGAAATGATATTGCTCTCATTTTGATGCATAAATCGTTTTGTGAAACAGTACGGTTCATGAGGATGAATTAAAAATTTGGCCCTTTTCTCAGAATGTTCCGGAGTTCCCGGAGGACCATTTAGCGGAGTTTCGCTCTCACATTCATAACAAACCACTGTATTCTAGGACGATTTTCAAGAATTTGTCTTTACTACGGGTGTTCCGGACATTCAGTGCCAGATGACCAATGGTGGTCAATGCGTTGGTCATGCAATGGTCAATGCAATGGTCGTCAATGCTTCAACAAGTGATAGTTTTTAGGATTTCCAGAATTGGCATTACGCCAACAATAGATTTATAAAAAAATCGAAACTTCAAAATATAATCTTCTACGGTGTTAGGCCATTTGGCCGAATGCCGTTTGGCCGAACGCCATTTGGCCGAATGCCGTTTGGCCGAACAGGTCGTTTGGCCGAATAGTTAAAAAAAAATACCTTAGTTTACGAGTGGTCCTTCTCCCTACTTCCTTCTTCTTTCTTCTTTCTTCCCTCCTCCTTATTCCCTCTTCCTTCTTTCTTCTTTCTTCTTTTTTCCGTCCTCTACCTTCCTTCTTCTTTCTTCCTTCTTTCCTCTTCCTTCTTCCTTCTTTCTGCTTCCTTCTTTCTTCTCACTTCTTCTTTCTTCCTTCTTTCTTCTTCCTTCTTCCCTCTTCCTTCCTCCTTCGTTTTTCTTCCTTCTTCATTCTTCTTTCGTCATTCTTCCTTTTTTTCCTTCTTCCTTCTTCTTTCTTCGTTCGTCCTTCTTCCTTAGCCCTTCTTCTTCTTTTTCCCTTCTTCCTTTTCCCTTCTTTTTTATTTCTTCTTCCTTCTTCCTTCGTTTTTGTTTTTTTTCTTCTTTCTTTTCCCTTTCTCCTTCTTACTTCTTTCTTCTACCTTCTTCATTCTTCATTTTTTCTTCTTCCTTCTTCCTTCTTCCTTCCTCCATCTTCCTTCTTCTTTCTTCCTTTTCACTTCCTTCTTCATGCTTCTTTCTTCCTTTTTCCTTTTTCGTTTTTCCTTCTTCCTTCTTCTTTCTTCCTTCTTCCTTCTTCCTTCTTCCTTCTTCCTTCTTCCTTCTTTCTTCTTCCTTCTCCCTTTTTCCTTCTCACTACTCACTTCGTAAGGAAACGTATTTAAAACTATTCCGCCAAACAGCCAAATGGCGATCGGTCAAATGACCATTTCGGCCAAATGGCATTCGGCCAAACGGCATTCGGCCAAATGACCCTAAACCTCTTCTACACGTGGTAATTTCTCATGATGTTCCAGAACTTTCTAAAACCACTTTTAGTGGCCATCCGGGATGAATGAATAGTCTTTGTATTGATTGTGTTCGCTCATTGCTACAACACTAAAATTCTAAAAAGTCTCAGTTTTCTAGGATAAACTTTCAGAATCGGCAACTTCTCCGGATGTTTCGGAGCTTTCAGTGGTCCACTTAGTTGCCTTCTGGTGTCAACACACGGATTACAAAAAAACTGCAGCTTTCTATTTTTTTATTTATATTTATTTATATTGAAAAGTATTTATGGCCACTTAACACCCTACGGGGTCCTGTCCTGCAATGGAAACTATAAAGTCAGCACGTCTGATGGCTCCAAAACAATCAGAAACACACTGCTGAGGCAATTTCAAGAAGTTTGATGCCCATATTGTTGAGGTTACATTGAAAAATGTCCATGGCCACCTATGACCCCTCGAGGAACCTGTTCTGGAATGGCCAATTGAAGATCTGCACGTCTGATGGACCCAAATCAATAAAAATCAACCTGCTGATGAAATATCAAGAAGTTTGATACCCATATTGCTATTTACCTATCGAAATCCTCCCTCCACCCCTCCTTAATCAAAATTTTAGTTAACCAGTACAATCGATTTTGGCCGTCATTATTGTGGATATGACAGAGTTTCAACCTCCTACTATGAAAATTCATTTAGATATCGTGAATTGAATCTCAAAAAGGTACCCGGGTACCCAGCCGGCCACACAAGGGTTAACAGAATTAAAAGAATAAAATTAGGGTAAGATAAATAAGGTAACAAAAGAAATGGAAAATAATCAGGAGGAAAAATAGTGTTATATAGAACACAAACAGAGGAAAAATATAAAACGGTTAATGATTAATTAGAGAACGGGTTGTAAAAGCCATGTAAGAAAAGTTGACAATTATAGAGAGAAAACGCTGATAGAGTGTGAAGATAGATTAAAGATAGAGTAAATAAATAGATAGATAGATAAATAGAAATATACAGAAAAGTCTGACGAAGAGAAAAAGAAAGGGCTGTCGGAAAAGACAGAAAAGACAAAAAGAAAGCGAAAGAAAAGTGTGATACAAGTTGTTTGAAAGAGCTGTCGTAAAGACAAATATTGACAGAAAAGGCTTATAAGAAAAAACAGAAAAGGCTACTAGGAAAAGAATGAGACTTATGAAAAATCCGAAGGGTCGTGTACAAAACACGACTGCAAGGTAGACGTTGGAAAAAAAAGTGTAGGGTAGGATGGGGCAAGATAGGTCGCCTAAGGCGAACCCTGAACGTCTCAAAACAGAAACAATTTAATTCAACTTTTCAACGTGGATCGGTGGATCTTTAAAAATAGCTCATAATCTGTAAGCCAGGGGTATGAAATAACAAAAACTTCACTTTTTATTTCATTTTGAGTCATTAAAGTAGAAGTCTATTTCTCTGTCAATCAAAAAATGACGGTGTAAGATGGGTCAAACAACGGGGCAAGAAGGGTCACCTTTAAATTCTGCAATGAATATTGTTTTTATTCCCAATATTGAATTACACACCGATAGATAGCTCTATTGCCATTGATTTTATTGAATAAAAAAAATTTAAGCTTTGGATGAAGAAATGGCTCTACATTTAAAAATGTCTGCAAATTCTTATGAAAACAAGTCGTCTGAGTATTGCTTTCTTAAAGACAAAAATAGACATTTTCAATAAACAAATTAACATCATTATGTCAAAAGTCAATGGAAAATATGTTTTAAAAACGAACTATGCCCTTCATTTTTATACTTTTTAATCACACATTTTGGTAGAAAGGTTACTTGATTATTGATCACTATACAAATCATTTAATTTAATTGCTTATAATCCTTAAGGCTCAAGACTCCATCACAATGTTTTGAAAATTAATGACTATATCACTTGTTTGTAATAGTGATGCAATTGGTACTGAAAAGTGCAGCAGCGATAAATAAATGTTGTTTACAACTGGGGTAGGTAGAAATTGGGTGGTAAAAATATGCCAGCTGATGCATGCCAGACTTGACGAATTGTTTATTTTAAATCATAAGACATGTTCACGGTGTTTCAAATATATGGGTATTTATCGATTAAAAAAAAATTATTCACCACTTGGAATGTAATAGAAGCTTACATAACATGATTAAATATTTATTTTTGGTTTTATTGTTCAATCCGACAAACAGCAATGATTTTTTCCAATGTATAAATCTGGCAACGGTGAAGAGATGATTATTTTCTTGTGTATGCACATCTTTGTTTGCGTGTTGGCTGGCGTATACGTTGTATTGTTCGGATTTAATGAAGTTGCATCGCGTAGATTTTGTACTCACTGTGATATCCAGGTATTTACCATATCTCAACGATGTTAATCTAGCACTGGAAACTACCAAACGCGTCAATCCACAAGCACAAGCGTCTGTCACTTCGTGTGTTCTTCTCTCTATTGTCTACCAATGTGCACACTCATATTAGGATACCACACTCACCATTTCACTTATTGCGCTAGTGAATTTGAGTCTTCCGCATTTTATTGCATTCACAATACGGTCGTCAAATTTGTCTCTCACTTCGATTTTTGGAAAGCAGTTTTCGACAGTTTTTGGGCGTGAAGTGAATTCAATGGTAGTCAAGATTGAAGAAAAATGTGGAACTCAGTTAGTGATTATTTTTAAGGAGTGATTAAATCAAGGAAACAATGGGAAAAGATCAAGTGAAAAATCAAGTGAGTGTGTATGTGTTTGATCCGAACGTTTGAACGTTAGTATGCGTTCGATGAACATACGAATATCGGCCTAGGGAAAACGCAGTTTTCAGCGTTTTTCCAGCAATTCCTCAGTAATTGCTAGTTTTGGTAGGTGAAAAATTAAAATGGGAATGCCATGAATATATTATGATGGAGGGTAAGTCCGTAAATAGCCCCAAAATATTGAATTTAGTTCAAAACTTTATTAGTATTAGTGCAGATTCGATAAAATCATCGTCATTATCGGATTGATTACGGTTTATAGAGCCTTAATCATTAATCATATGGATCGTTAATCATTAATCATACACATATTGTGTTAACATTTAATCACGATCGGTAATCGTAAACATACTCCAAACGTTTTATTCATTAATCATGATCGTTAATCATTGTCAAAAATTAATTTAATCGTTAATCATAATCATTCTCAAAAATGAATAAATCATTAATCATATTCTTTAATCAAAGAGTTGGATGATTCAATCATAACAAATTTAATCATTCATTGGAAGCTTTATTCATTAACGATTGCCTTGCCTAACTCTACCAAAATAAAATTTTATCGTCAAATCGAGTGACAATAAAGTAGAACCAAATTATTCCTCCTACAAAGTCATAAACTCCACTTTAAAATGTACAGATGCTCAAAAACGGCCCTGACCCATCTTACCCCGTGAACCATCTTGCTCCGCCTAACCCTACAAAAAAGAACTGGGTGTATAAAAAAACAGAAAAAGCTGATATAAGGAGTCAGAAAAGGCTGATACCAAGGGATAGAAACGGCAGATAAAAAGCGACAGCAGAAGGAGGCAGAAAATGCTGACAGAAAAAGATTTAAAAGACCGATAGAAATAAAAAGAGAAGACTGATATAAAGTCACCGAATAGGCTGATAGAAAGATGAAAAGAGAGGACCGATAAAAAGAGAAAGTGAAAGAGGGGGGTCATATAAAAAGATAGAAAAAGCTGATAGAAAGAGACAGATGAAAGTGATAGGAAGAGACAGGAAGAGCTGTTGGAAAGATAGAAACAGCTGATAGAAAAAAAAACAAAAATGATAGAAAGAGACAGAAAGAGCTAATAGAAAAAGACAGAAAAAGCTGATAGGAAGATACAGAAAAAGTTGATGGAAAGAGACAGAAAAAGCTGATAGGAAGAGACCGAAGAAGCTGATGGAAATAAACAGAAAAAGCTGATAGAAAAGGGAGAAAAATCTAATAGAAAGAAAAAGAAAAAGCTGATAGAGACAGAACAAGCTGATAGTAATAGACAGAAAAAGCTGATAGAGACAGAAAAAGTTGATGGAAAGAGACAGAAGAGCTAATAGAAAGAGAAAAAGTTGATAAGAAAAAGAAAAGAGACAGACAAAGCTGATATGAAGAGTCAGAAAGTGTGATAGTAAGAAACAAAAAAAGCTAATAGAAAGAGACAGAAAAAAAGTTGATGGAAAGAGACAGAAAAAGCTGATAGGAAGAGACAGAAAAAGCTGATACAAAGAGGCAGAAAAAGTTGATGGAAAGAGACAGAAAAAGCTGATAGTAAGAGACAGAAAAAGCTGACGGAAAGTATTAACACAGTAGTAATCGCCCAACTCTCGCACTGGTTGCTAACGCAGTTACCAATACTTAGTATTTTTTCCTAACATTCATTCCGTTACACAATCCCAACCTGTTAACACGTTATTAATAAAATCTTCACAAATTCGTTTGTTACTCAACGTATTTGTGTCTTCACTAGAAGTATCAGTCCCTCAAGAGGTTATGGGCGACCAACGCAAAGAAGCTGCGATAAACGGAATTCAGCAATTCGCTGGGAAAGGCTATGACGTCTGGCAGTTCCGCGTTCAAACCTTCTTAGAGTCTGTGAACGTGTAAGATGCCATCGTAGAGAACGCTCCTGAGGCAGCTGCCGAAGCGGCTAAATTCAAATAAATGGATAGGAAGGCCAAAGCGTTATTGGTGGGTTTCGTGTCTGACGAGTATCTTGGATGACTCGAAGACACGTTTGCAAAGAAATCAGCTGGAAGGCAGACCCTGATCCGGAAGCAAAATGCAACACTGCATCTAAAGGACGGCAGCTCAATTCGAACTCATTTGCTGGAATTTGAAGACCTAATTCGTCAGTTGCGAATGGCGGGATCAAATCTAGAAGAAAATGATATTTGTTCATCTCTGGCGTTGATACTTCCGGAATCATACGACGCACTGGTAACTGCTCTAGAAAACTTACCTGAAAACGAGCTAACGTACGAAGTAATGAGGACTCGTCTGATAGATGAAGAGTCGAAGCGAAACGAACGAAACTATACCCTGGAAGACAAGCCAGCGGCGTTAGTTGGTGACAAACAAAGGAAAGAAGCAAGGTTCAACGGTAAATGTCATGCATGTGGAAGAAAAGGCCATATGAAAAAGGATTGCAGGAAAGGTAAACCAAATGCACATGTGGCGAATTCTTCCAAAGCAGTGGCTTTCATGATAGATCGAGGGAATTTCAAGCGAGAAAGCGTGTCCTATATGTGCCAAGCCTTCGTGATAACCTAATATCAGTCAAGAAATTGACTACAGCAGGAATTAAAGTTGTGTTCAATGAGAAGTCAGCAATACTGAAGTTGAATGGCAGATTAATTGCTACAGCGTACTCACGAGGAAACTTATACCAGCTTAAAATAGACGTGCCGAAGAAGGAAGCCAATATATGTGACATTGAAGCTGGAAAACTGTGGCATCGGCGCTTGGGCCACATTAGTCAACAAGGACTGGATACGATGGCTAGGCATGGCGTACTTAAAGGAGTTAACAAAGCACCTAAAATTGGACTTTGTGAATCATGTATTCAAGGTAAGCAATGCAGGGAACCTTTCAATGGTACTAGACAACGTGCGACTCGCCCTCTCGAGAGAATACACTCAGATGTCTGTGGTCCCATTGATCCACCGGCGTGGGACGGGTTCCGATATTTTGTCAGCTTTATTGAAGACTACAGTCACTTTGCGCAAATCTATCTATTGAAGAAGAAGTCGAAAGTTTTTGAAAAATTTAAGGAGTACGAAGCTGCGGTGACGGCAATGTTCGACAAGCCCATTTCCCGGATGACCGTAGATCAAGGTCGGGAATATTTTTCGTCAAATCAAAAAGAATACTACAAGCAGAAAGGCATTCAAGTGGAACCTACGCCACAGCAAAATGGAGTAGCAGAAAGGTTCAAACGAACCTTATTAGAAAGGATTCGCGCCGTGCTCATCGATTCAGGGGTACCGAAGAACATATGGTCAGAAGCGGCATTGGTGTGTGTATATCTTTCAGCCTTGCCTAGTGGTGCCTCTCCAGCAGAAATGTGGTTCAACTGTAAACCGAACTTGGACAAATTGCGTATCTTCGGATGCAAATTTTATTCCTGGATACCAGCACAACTACGGAAGAAACTGGATCCATAAACTGCCGCTAACCACAATATACGCCCATATACAGATGTGCTCGACTTGCGGTTAGCGGCAGTAAAGCCGTGAAATGGTGGTGATCGGCTATGCACCGAATGGCTACCGACTATGGGATAGGAAAATGAAGAATGTTCGCATATCAAGAGATGTTAAATTTGATGAATGTTCGTTTCCTTATGCCGAAGACAAGGTGAAAATCAAAATTGAAACCGTACCCTTGTCAGTCAGGTTTTCTTTCGAGCAAGAGGGGGGAGATGAAGCACAAATTATGGATGATGAACTAATTCAGAATCATAACAAAGATCGAGATAACCACGCAACTTAATGCTCATGAAAGTGAACCAGAACTGGAAGAAAATGTCAGCAGCGCGCTCCCTCTTTAAACAGAATGACAAGAAAAATACAGAAAAAGTTGATAGGAAGAGACAGAAAAAGCTGACGGAAAGAGAATGAAACAGCTGATAGGAAGAGACAGAAAAAGTTAATGGAAAGAGACAGAAAAAGCTGATAGAAAGAGACAGAAAAAGTGATAGAAAGTGACAGGAAAAGCTGATAGAAAGAGGCAGGAAAAGTTGTTGGAAAGAAACAGAAAAAGCTGATAGGAAGAGACAGAAAGAGCTGATGGAAAGAGATAGAAGAAGCTGATAGAAAGAAGCAAAAAATGATAGAAAAGACAGAAAAAGCTGAAAGAAAGATTTATTTATTTATCATCAGACTAAGGCCGGAGTGGCCTGTGCTGCACATAAAAGACTTCTCCATTCAGCTCGGTTCATGGCTGCACTTCGCCAACCACGCAGTCTGCGGAGGGTCCGCAAGTCGTCCTCCACCTGATCGATCCACCTTGCCCGCTGTGCACCTCGCCTTCTTGTTCCCGTTGGATCGTTGTCGAGAACCATTTTCACCGGATTACTGTCCGACATTCTGGCTACGTGCCCGGCCCACCGCAGTCTTCCGATTTTCGCGGTGTGAACGATGGATGGTTCTCCCAACAGCTGATGCAACTCGTGGTTCATTCGTCTCCTCCACGTACCGTCCGCCATCTGCAACCCACCACCCTAGCAGCACAATTCACGTTGGTTTGGTTGAAATAACTTATATATGACCAAATTTAGTCGTATATGAGTATAATAGACTGATTTACAACATGTGTGTTGCTCGGGCATAGATGGTACGCAACACTTTCCTTTCGAAAACTCCCAGTGCGCGTTGGTCCTCCACGAGCATCGTCCAGGTCTCGTGTCCGTAGAGAACTACCGGTCTTATAAGCGTTTTGTAGATAGTCAGTTTGGTACGGCGGCGAACTCTATTCGATCGAAGCGTCTTGCGGAGTCCAAAGTACGTACGATTTCCAGCCACTATGCGTCTCCGAAGTTCTCTGCTGGTATCGTTATCGGCGGTCACCAGTGAGCCCAAGTACACTGGATTTTGTTTTTACGCGATTTACATTTTCTCAATTTTCCACTCATCCTAAATGTTTAACGTATATTAATTATCATGTGATTTTTCTTTGATTTATTCTGGATTTTTTGAAACATATTGCGAAGAGTTTGGTGACAAATTGAAGTCACACGATCAAAAATACGAGTGAAAAAAAATCGTGTAAAAACAAAATCCTGTGTACACGAATTCTTCAACCACCTCGATTTCGTCACCACCGATAGAAACTCGTGGTGGGTGGCTCACATTGACCTCTCTTGAGTCTCTTCCTATCATGTACTTCGTCTTCGACGTGTTGATGACTAGTCCAATCCGTTTAGCTTCGCTTTTCAGTCTGATGTAGGCTTCCTCCATCCTCTCAAAGTTACGTGCCATGATATCAATGTCGTCGGCGAAACCAAATAACTGGACGGACTTCGTGAAAATCGTACCACTCGTGCCAATCCCTGCCCTTCGTATTACTTTCTCCAAAGCGATGTTGAATAGCAGACACGAAAGACCATCACCTTGCCGTAACCCTCTACGGGTTTCGAAGGGACTCGAGAATGCCCCTGAAACTCGAACTACGCACATCACCCGATCCATCGTCGCCTTGATCAACCGTATCAGTTTATCCGGAAATCCGTTTTCGTGCATTAGCTGCCATAGCTGGTCCCGATCGATTGTATCATATGCGGCTTTGAAGTCGATAAATAGATGATGTGTGGGCACGTTGTATTCGCGGCATTTCTGCAATACTTGACGTATGGCGAACACCTGGTCTGTGGTAGAGCGTTCACCCATAAAACCCGCCTGGTACTGCCCCACGAACTCTCTTGCAATTGGTGTTAGTCGACGGCATAAAATTTGGGAGAGTACCTTGTAGGCGGCGTTCAGCAATGTGATTGCGCGGTAGTTGCTACAATCCAGCTTATCGCCCTTTTTGTAGATGGGACACACGACACCTTCCATCCACTCCTGCGGCAGAACCTCATCCTCCCAAACCTTGGTAATCACCCAGTGCAGCGCTCTAGCCAGTGCTTCACCACCGTGTTTAAACAGCTCTCCTGGTAGTTGGTCAACTCCAGGGGCTTTGTTGTTTTTCAGCCGGCCGATCTCCTCCTGGATTTCCTGGAGATTCGGAGCCGGAAGTCGCATGTCCTGCGCGCGTGCTCCTAGGTTCATTACCATACCGCCATCTTCGTCTGCCATATCGCCATTCAGGTGCTCTTCGTAGTGCTGCCGCCACCTTTGGATCACCTCACGCTCGTTCGTAAGAAGGTTCCCGTTTATGTCCTTACACATATCGGGCTGTGGCACGTGGCCCTTACGTGAACGGTTCAACTTCTCATAGAACTTTCGTGCGTTATTAGCGCGGTACAGTTCCTCCGTCTCTTCACGGTCTCGATCTTCCTGCTGGCGCTTTTTCCTCCGGAAAATCGAGTTTTGTCTGTTCCGCGCCCGTTTGTATCGTGCCTCGTTCGCCCTCGTGCGGTGTTGCAGCAATCTCGCCCATGCTGCATTCTTCTCCTCAACTAACTGCTCACATTCGCCGTCATACCAGTCGTTTCTCTGATCCGGAGCCACCGTGCCTAGTGCAGCGGTTGCGGTGCTTCCAATGGCGGATCGAATTTCTCTCCAGCCAAGAGATGCTGCGCCTAGCTGCTCTTCCGTTGGGAGTGCCACTTCCAGCTGCTGCGCGTAGTCTTGGGCTAGTCTACCGTCTTGTAGCCGCCCAATGTTAAGCCGCGGCGGACGACTCCGACGCATGTTGATCACCGTCGAGAGTTTTGAGCGCAGACATACTGCGACGAGGTAGTGGTCGGATTCAATATTCGCACTGCGGTAAGTGCGTACGTTCGTGATGTCGGAGAAGAATTTACCGTCGATTAGAACGTGGTCGATTTGGTTTTCCGTTACTTGATTAGGTGATTTCCATGTGGCCTTGTGGATATTCTTACGGGGAAGAAAGTGCTTCGGACTACCATTCCGCGGGAGGCTGCAAAGTTTATGCATCGTTGGCCGTTGTCGTTCGATACGGTATGCAGACTATCCGGTCCGATGACCGGTCTATACATTTCCTGCCTTCCTACCTGAGCGTTCATGTCACCGATGACGATTTTGACGTCCCGCAGTGGGCATCCATCGTATGTCTGCTCCAGCTGCGCATAGAACGCTTCTTTCTCGTCGTCGGATCTCCCTTCGTGTGGGCAGTGCACGTTGATGATGCTATAGTTGAAGAAACGGCCTTTTATCCTCAGCTTGCACATCCTTGCGTTGATTGGCTGCCACCCAATCACGCGTTGGCGCATCTTTCCCAGCACTATGAAGCCGGTTCCCAGCTCGTTGGTGGAGCCACAGCTTTGGTAGAAGGTAGCCGCTCGATGCTCGCTTTTCCACACTTTCTGTCCTGTCCAGCAGATTTCCTGCAGCACTACGACATCGAAGTTGCGGGGATGTAATTCATCGTAGATTATCCTATCGCAACCTGCGAAGCCTAGCGACTTGCAGTTCCATGTTCCAAGCTTCCAATCGTGATGCTTTATTCGTCGCCTAGGTCGTTGCCGATTGTATCGAGTCGTATTATCTTCTATGTCGTTCGTAATAGTTGTTTTTAAAGGCGGCTTATTGGGCCTGCGCAAACCTCCTGTCTCGTCGGAGGGCCGTCGTGTCAGGGCTGTTTAGCGTCCCACCTAACACCAGGACTTGGGCTTGTGCGCTTTGAGCGGCACACGGTCGCTTTGGTGGAGCCTGCTTGCGGATACATGCAGCTTTTTATAGAGGTTTAACAGGGCCCACTGTAAAACCCCACCACATCCTAGGCAGGCGCCACAACTCGCAGATGGCCTGGGGAGGGATCGTCAAGCCCTTGGACATAGTCCCTGCTGCCCGAGAAAAGAAAGATACAAAAAGCTAATAAAAAGAGACAGAAAAAGGTGATAGAAAGAGACAAAAAAGTGATAGTAAAAGACAGGAAAAGCAGATAGAAATGGACAGAAAAAAGTTGAAGGAAAGCGGAAGGAAAAGCTGATTTTATTAGACAGTAAAAGCTAATAGAAAGAGACAGGAAAAGGTGATATAAAGAGAAAGAAAGAGCAAATAGAATGAGACTGGAAAAAAGTGATATAAAGAGACCGAAAATGGTGGTAGAAAGAGGCAGATGGTAATAGCAAGAGGCAGAAAGAGCTGATGGAAAATGTGGTTCAGAAAAATACAGAAAACGCAAAAAGTGAGAGAGAGAGAGAGAGAGAGAGAGAGAGAGAGAGAGAGAGAGAGAGAGAGAGAGAGAGAGAGAGAGAGAGAGAGAGAGAGAGAGAGAGAGAGAGAGAGAGAGAGAGAGAGAGAGAGAGAGAGACAAAGGGGCGAGCGAAGTGGGTTGACCAGGCACATAATGACTTGCCGAGCGTGGGGCGCAATCGAGGATTCAGCAGCTTATTGGAGCAGGAATGTATGTAAACCTCCGTAAAGTCATGTAGAGTCTCGCGCATTTATGCGCCTTCATGCAGCATGGGAAGAGAAATTCAAAGAGCGGGAAATGTTTGACAGCCAAGAAACTGCAAAATAATTTTGCTTACGGGGTATCAAAATATCCCGCTACTCGCTTGAGAGCAGAAAAGCGGCTCTATCCGCAGCACCCAGATATCTCTGAAATACGAACATAAAGCATTAGACATATTTTGTTCACAACATTGGCAAAATAATGTCACTATTAATGATTTGCGTGTATTACTTCTACGTGTAGTTAAACTATATACAATGATATGGAAATGTTAATATCATCTTCCAAACTTAGACCTACATGTTCATGATATAATTAGCGGCGGAAGTATAGATTTGATAGTTAGGATACGGCAGGCATGAAGTATGTTTTATAGAAGTCGATTTGAAAGCAAGCAGAAAGCAATATTCGTGAATCTCACGACCTCCCTTCTTCAAGCTCCCGTATGAAGGGAGGGAAAATACAAGTGTGGAAGCTGTGGAGTGGAGAGATATCAGCTTCCACACTGATACTGTTCCCAACTTCAAACTTTTTTTTTCTAGCATAAAAATCTCAGTTAAGTAGGAAACCGGTTCGGCACTGCATCTCATAGCTCCCATTTCCATCCAATCAAAAACAAAGCAATAAAAACAAATTGATTTGTTTTTTTATTTTTGTGATTTTTTTAACAGTGAGCACGCATGTGAACAAAAAGAAGCGACAAGATTGGTGCTGTATTTCTCTGTTTTGCGATGAGATGAATATATGTTCAGTAAGATGGAAAATAGAACAATTCCCCTATTTGTTATTCAATTGAAGCTGATAAGGTCATATGCATAGAAATTGTAATATACACTGGGTACACATAACCTTTCAGAGGTGCAAAAAGGGTTCCATTCACTGTACATATGAGGATTAACACGGGTTTTTCATTAAAATCTCTTAATTTCGCAAAGGGCACGGCTATGCAAATATAGTCGAGCTGTAAATAACAATAATAATAATGTCACCCTGTAGTTTCTTCAAAAACTAATTTATGCCAGCTATTATTTTCATTTGATTTTTATTATTATTATTGCTACATCAAATCAACATAGAAAAAAAAACGTTACCACTATTTCGAACTACCATCCCCTCCTTCTTCGTTTTGCTCCGTACTGGCAAACTTGGCCTTGTGATCCTTCAGCCACTCCTGCGGGTGGTCCTTCTTCCTGTGCGCGTACATGGTGGCATTCGAGAAGAACTTCTTCTCGCAAAACTGACACTGGTACAACGGTTCCCCCGTGTGGGCATTAGCGATGTGTTCCCTCAGCGTGACAGGCCGCGAATACTCCTTGTTGCACAGTTCGCAAACGTACTTTTTACACTTCGGGTTGTGCTTCCGCTCGACGTGCAACTTCAGCGATAGTAAATTGATCGACACGTGATCGCAATGTTCGCATTTGTACTCTCCCTCGCCCCGGTGTCGGCCCATATGTTTCCTCCAGTATCGGAGGTTTTTCATCCATTTGTTGCAAATGGGGCACTGCTTCTTCTGCTGCTCGGCCGTCAGCTCGTGATACACCTGGTGCGCCTTAAGTTCCGAATGCTTTAGGAAGCCTTTCGAACAAACCTCACAAATAAATTCGAAGCTCTTTTCGTGAACCGCCAGGATGTGCCTCCTGAGATGAACCTTCGTTTTGAAGCACTTGCCACAGGTGGGGCATTTGGCTTTCTCCTTTTCCAGTGTTTCATGCTGGTCTATATGCCGCTGCAGCAATTTTTGCTTGGGAAAGCTTTTCGGACATCGCTCGCATTTGAATATCAGTTGATGCTCTTCGGGATGAACTTCCTCTTTGTGGCGGTTGACGCTACTCTGAGACTTGAACGATCGGTTGCAAATCTCACATTTGATGGTTTGCGGATTGAGTAAATGCTGCACGTGCAGAAGAAGAGCTGCCCGAGTTCTATATTTAAGGTCACAGCATACGATGTACGGCTGATCATGAACCTGAACCGTGTGGCGAATGATGGCTTGGAAATCATCAAACTCTTCATAGCAATGCTCGCAGACATAAGATCTGTGCTGTTTGATGAAGTCGTCCTCCTCTTTTTGCTGTTCCGGTGATAACTTCTTTCGCTTCCGGTAAATTTTTTTCGGCTTCGACGGCTTAGCTTTAGATCCTTTTTCCGATGCAATCCGTTTCGACCCGTTGCGCAGTTTTCGAATTTCATAACGAACATCTTCATCGTCTTCGGCCATAACTATGAGTGGTTTTTCATCAATATCAATATCGGTGTCACCCATTGATGGCTTCTGATCGGAATCATCCTCAATATCCGGCTCACACTCAACTATGTCGGAAGTTTCGTTCGCTTCCAACGTTGCATCCAAGCAGTTGTCAAATAGCGAATTCGCCTCGCAACCATTGTCCTCCTGTTTGAGATATACGGAAAGCGGTCTTGAGTCCAGCAGATCTTCATGCAATGTCTTCACTTCTTGGTAAAACTGATGGAACTGATCGACTTTCTCCCAACAGAATTCGCAGATGACGGCACTTTGTAGGTCGTCCTCCTGCAATGTAAACAAAGTGAGAAACAATAAAATCAAAAACTGAATTCAACTTACCTGAAACCAGAAATGCTTGCACATGACCATGCGAATGTTGGGTTTCGATTCTTCTTCATCGTTCACGATTTGGAAGAATTTTTCGGATTTTTGGGCGCATGTAAAGCATTTATAATTATTGTTCATTGTTTTGGTTTATAAATCCCACACAGACCGAAGGCACTCGTCCAAATTTGTTAACTACTGATGTTGACTGATGTTGAGTGGAAACTGTAACGGTAAATCGTGAAACAAACAAACTGCATCTTGCAGCACGTGCAACAAGAAAAATTGTTGCGTTCGTTGCATCACAATCAGGTCGCAGTCAGAGATGCCAGATTTGAAGACATGTCTTTAATTTAAAGACATTTGAATCTCTGTGAAGACATTTTGAAGACTTTTCAAAATATTTGAAGACTTATTGACTACTTTATTGAGTTTTGCAGTAGCAAATAAGTACAGTGCGTGTTTTAGTCGTCGGAAAAATAAAAAGTAGATGGTTGAATCAAAGATAGCGGATACATACGATAAATGGTATTTCACCAATTTACAATATGTGAAAAGAGCGGTTAAGTTATGTTACTATAAAAAATTAGTCATTTTCTCGAACAAAATTTTTCACATATTATACAACATAATAGGAGCCCTCCTTAGCCGTGCGGTAAGACGCGCGGCTACAAAGCAATACCATGCTGATGGTGGCTGGGTTCGATTCCCGGTGCCGGTCTTGGCAATTTTCGGATTGGAAATTGTCTCAACAGGTCTCAACTTCCCTGGGCATAAAAGTATCATCGTGTTAGCGTCATGATATACCAATGCAAAAATGGAAACCTAGCTTAGAAACCTCGCAGTTAATAACTGTGGAAGTGCTTAATGAACACTAAGCTGTGAGGCGGTTCTGTCCCAGTGTGGGGATGTAATGCCAATAAGAAGAAGAAGAATAACAACATAATGTTGAGATATCATCCACTTTAGAAGATTCGAACAATAAGTCTCATTTATAGTCAGCTGGATGGGGGAAGTATTTTTGATTCCAAACTGCATCATCCAATAGCCAAGACATAACTATATCCGGTGGATGCTTCATTTGGTTGTATTTCGCTTTAGTTTTAATTTACTCTCACGCTCTCTTATATATTAGAGAGCGTGAGAGTAAATCGTCGATTTCCCTTTTTGGGAAAAAAATATTTCAAAAGGCAGTTTTTTTTTTAAACTAAAGCGATATACAACCAAATGAAGCATCCACCGGATATAATCATGTCTTCGCTATTGGGTGATGAAGGTTTGAAACGAAAATACCTCCCCCATCCAGCTGGAGACTGCTTTTTCTCCTCGGTGGGTGGTTTTATTACTGGGGGTGGTACGAGCACGTGGTTATCTTTCTCGTCAATGACTGGATGACGGTAATTTGAGCCTTAATTATTGCTTTAGATTTTAATTTTCAATTTCTTACAATGTAATACATACTTATTTATATATACCCAAGTAACACCAAGCATTACAATATTGCACATATATCAATCACAAATCGGCATGCTAAATGCTAATTGCATTAGATCAGTTTTAACGATGCGAAGTTGCATTTATTCATCAACTGTCAGACAACGATACTCTAAATCAGCATTACAAATGCCGCGATGCATTACTGATGCTTTATTTCAACATGTCAAAGTAATGAGCCATTAATTCGATCTTATAATTGCCCTTTTTCACTTCAAGTCAACATTTAGGGCTGTGTTTTTTACAAGCATATATAGCTTCATGGTTACTTGGGTATACTTACAGATTATTTTCAAATCCTGTTTATTAACGATTATCTATACATATATCTACACTGCCGCAGACCGCAAGTCGAGCACATCTGTATATGGGCCTTCATATACAGATGTGCTTGAATTGCTGTTAGCGGCAGTACAGTATCCCTCCGCTTAACCGGACCTCGCTAGTTCGACGACTCGTTAGTCCGGATTTCGCTAATTCGGAATTTTCCGGATTAAAAAGTATCAACACTTATTTAAACACTCTAGACTCTCACACAATTTCGAGCTATATTTTTGGAACTGCGTACGAGATTTTTCGATGTGATCGAAACTCGAATAACAGCAGGAAATCGACAGGAGGTGGCATCATAATCGCTGTAAGTTCTAGACTGAAGGCATCAAATCGAAGACGATTCTTTCAACACCGTGGAGCAGATTTAGGTATCTATTCAGCTCGGAGGCCGTAAACTATTTGTTTGTGCGGTGTATATTCCTCCAGACCGAACTCGAGACATGGAACTCATCGACACGCACTGCCGATCAGTCTTCTTTGCGTCGGAAATAGCGTCTCCCAACGATTAAATCATCGTTCTGGGCAACTTCAACCTTGCAGGAGTCGCGTGGGTTCCAACTCACAACGGTTTCCTACGCCCTGATCAGGAGCATTCCTCGTTTCACCCGAGAGCTCTCAGGTTGCTGGATAATTACAGTACTGCAACTTTATCTCAAGTTGATTGCATCGTGAATGAGAATAATCGCTTGCTGGATCTGTGCTTCGTCGGCGGTCGTTACACCGCTCCATTTATTTCCACTGCACCTGTTCCTTTGGTCAAGGCTGCCCCTCACCATCCATCTCTAGTAATTGGAGTTGAGAATGACGACGTCCGCGACTATGTTGGTACTTCAACGGCTGTGTCATGTTTTTCGCAAGGCGAATTATTGCAGTATTGCCGAAGTGCTGTCTAACTTGGATTGGCAGAGAATCCTCGACCCGGCCGATGCAAATATCGCTGCACAAACTTTTTCTCATGTCTTGGCATATGTCATTGACAGACATGTTCCAAAGAAGATTGCCCATACCGACTCTAGGGTTCCGAGGATGACAAATTCGTTCGTTGGAAAGGACAAAAAAGGCCGTCCTGAAAAGGTTTACAAGATTCCGCACTCTTCCCTTGAAACACCATTATGCTAGGCTGAACCACGAATACACACGGTTAAGTCGTTTCTATTTTAAACGTTACCAGCGGAGGATACAGCAACAGCTTAAATCCCATCCGAAATCCTTTTGGAACTACGTAAACGAGCAGCGTAAGGAAGTAGGTCTTCCATCATCCATGGTCTACAATGGAGTCATGGCATCAACTCAACAAACAATCTGTAACCTATTCTCGGCCAAGTTTGCTAGCGTGTTTGTCAATGCGCAGCGGGTAATGTACCCTTAACGAATAAAACGCTAAACGCTGTCGATGTAAGTACATGATGCCATAGCGAGAGCAGCCACGCGGCTAAAAACGTCGTACAAATCCGGACCTGACGGTGTTCCGTCGGTTTTCCTAAAAGCGAACATTTCCTGCCTTCTAGATCCATTTCATCGAATCTTCCAGCTCTCCCTTTCTAATAGTGTATTTCCGTCCTGTTGGAAGACAGCTGAAATGTTTCCTGTGTATTGTCGATGCAGACGAAATCAAGAACATGTATGAACTTGTCTCACCAACATCGCTCGACTCAAACGTCGCTGGTCACTGGCGACCCTTTCCAGTAAGTGCTCCAGCGACGCAGGCAAATTCAATGCGTCGCTGCAGCACCAAACTGGAAAGCGTTCGCTGGTTGAGCGCTTGTATTTTTTTAACCAGTGCCAGCGAGGGACAGTAAGCAATTTTGTGCACCATGGTCCACCGAAAATTTAGACGGAATGGTCCTCGGGTTGGTTGGGGTCAGACCCTGCCAGCTAGCCTTGAAAAAACAAGCAACGAATAATAAGCAAGAGGAAAATAAGTGCAGATCAACCAACCTCATCCGGTTGGAATCTCAATTACAATTACAAACACACTTTTCTACTTTTTACACGGGCTATTTTTTTTTTCAAACAAAACATACGGTGCACGGAATGAAAAGTATCAACATCTTTTGATAGACGGAGTATATACCATTATTCATCTACTATTATTCATCTACTATTCTACTTACTATTCTGAATTTTAACAATATGTATTGGTGTGCAAATGATGTAATTCATAATCCAAAACTGAAAAGCAATTATGGTCTTAAGTTAACTGAACACCAACGTGAATGTTAACGGTGTGTATTAAAATGAGTTTATAATCAGTACATTAAACGAAATGGTTTTTTTCTAGGCGGGCAGTTTATTGCCTAATTTCAGACTATAAGCCAAGTTGTTAGCAAAACTAATAATTTTTAAAATCAACAACCACCTACAGTCCCCTCGCTTATCCAGACCTCACTAATCCGACATTTCGTTAGTCCGGATCTCATCAATTCGGAATTTATTGATAATATTTATTTATTGACTTATTGACTTCCATTGGTATGCAAATATCGCCATATTGTGCAATTGGACGAAAGTTATGGACCAAAAACAAAAGGGTGCCGTCAACCGACCACTGTCCCCTATATTTACACTAGCTGGTTGACAACATTTTGAACGTCAAACGCATTTAACTTCGAGTTGTGAGCTGTTTAAAAAAAAAAACCCGAGGGTAGCATTCGTTTAAATTTTTCGTGGCGGTGACCTTTTTAAACGTGTCTTTCAAAAGGTATTTCGATCATTACATCGGAACGCAATGGCTGATCTAATTTTTTTTGAACGGCAAAAATAGACTGAATTCTCCTATGACTTGATTTGATCTATTCAATCATTGAGCTAGATCCAGATTTTTTTTAAATAGATTTCTTCTGAATTCATGTGATCTTTTCGACATTTTCATATGACATTTCTCCATTTCTCTGAATACCCATCAAGAATGAGGACAGATTTTAGGAAACTCTTTGAATTTCCCGTGGATTTTTGAAAGAGTTTTCAGTGAAAACTTAGAAGGATTTTCCGTATAAAAGGACGATTTATGATGAAAATTATGAGGAATTTCTCCCTCAAAATTATAAGGAATTATGAGGAAAAAAGAATAGAAATTGAACTGAACTTCCACAATTTTAATTGTCACAAAAAAATTGCCCTAATTAATTTCCAAAGACAATTCTTACGAATGTCGACAAGAAATAAAAATTGTTCTTGAATGAACCTTTCTCAGAGTTTCCGCCGTAAACTTTAATATTAAAATCTTCGTTAAAGAAATTAAAAAAATCCACATTTTAATTAAAGACTCAGTAGAAAATTCCGAAGAAACTTGTTACACATCATCAGTCCCCTGGCATCATAGGTAAAAAATCATAAAAACTGTATAGGAGATTTTGTTCAGTGTAGTGGCAACATATGTTGCAGCGGTCACAAGCCGTTGCAATCGTTGCAATCTAGGATGTTGCAATGGTTGCAATGCAATGTAGTGTTGGGTTGCAGGAGTTCCCCAGTGATGCAGGTGAATAACATCCAACATCGCAACATCAGCTAGCAGCCTGGCTGACAGCTTTTTGTTGACAAAAATCGCAAAATAAAAAAAAATCCGAATAAATTGGAATCGGAACAACTTCAAGTTCGAGCTGCGTCATGGAGTCGAATTTAAATAGTGAGCAAACATGTTATATATGTTGCCAAAAACACAGTGATTCAAATTTTACGGAAGTGGATTTGAAGCAGGATATGAAATCAATCATCTGCCAACATTTTTGGTTCAAGGTAATCGATGATGCATTCAAATTTAATAAAAATGGATCTTTCATGTTTGCTAATTTCTAGAATGACGAGCTACACAATGCTTTGGTGTGCATACCCTGTTGGGAGAAAGTGAATGAATTCCACAAGTTCTATCAGGAAGTGAAAGACAATCACTCAAAGCTGAAACTTCAGCTAACACCCGTTTGCATCAAGCAAGAAGAAATCATAATTGAGGAGGACCAAGGCCACCAAAGTTATGATGAAGTGACAACAAGTGAAGGAAGGTTTGAGATGTCCTCCATGGAACTGGATGTAAACGAAGAACTTTCTATGGGCACAAATCCTGAGGATATAAATAACGAGGAACCTACGCAAGAGCAGCGACGAACTTGGAAACAGGCAAAATACCGTAAAAAGTTGTCAAACGAGGAGCGACAGGCCCAGGATAATGTAATCATGCAGCATTTAAGCTACGACTGTGAAGTATGTGACTTGGAGTTTAGTGACTTTTGCCTAGCGCTGCGGCATCGGATAAACGTTCACGAGCAAACATATCTCATGTGCTGCGATAGGCAATACAAAACTAGGTTAATGCTGTACCAACACGCGCTGAATCCAGGAGCATTTAGGTGTGAGTTCTGTGGTAAAAATTTCAAACTGCTGCATGGCTTTCATCGCCATATGAAACAATTTCACAAAGACGAGAAGGAATTATTATTCAAGTGCCTTTATTGTCCGCAAAGCTTCGCTCACGAAGGGATGTTGCGGCGCCATATGGTCGAGCATGATCCAACAAAGTGCGAGGTTTGTGGAAAAGAGTTCGCGAATAAATATGGTCTGCGACGACACATCAAAGATTTCCATGTTGAGCAGAAAGAATTCATTTGCGATATTTGCTCTAAAGGATTTTCTCGGCAGTCGATGTATCTGGAACACCGAGTGACCCATGATTTGACAGCAGAAGAGATGCGCGAGCAATGTCCAATTTGCAACAAATGGCTGAAGAACCATATCTGCTGGGAGAAACATGTAAAACGACATAAAACTGAGGGGGCGCAAATTTGTGACATTTGCGATCACGTTTCGGTGAACTCGATGTCTCTGAGGGTTCACAAGGTACGCCAACATGGACCGAACAACAAGAAGTATCCATGCGATATCTGTGGCAAGGAGTACTCCCGGGCAGCGACTTTGAAGGAACATGTGGCAAATGCTCACACCGGAGAGCATCTGTACCAGTGTCAGTACTGCTTGAAAAAGTTCTTCTCCAGTGCCACAATGTACGCACATCGGAAAAAAGATCACCCGAAAGAATGGCTGAAAGATCACATGACAAAGTACGCCAGCAAAGAGGAAGATGCAAATGAGAAGGGCGACAGCTCCAACGACGTTTCGTAGCCTTGATTCGTGTCTGTTTGTAGAATTAGTCGAATAGAAACCAGATATTTTATATTAATTTTTTTATTTGATGTTGATGACATTTCATTGATATATTCTTTACATTCTGTCCAAGGGATAATGGACAATCATCCTGCCCTATCAGTGCAAATTCTAAAAACTATTTAAAAAATAGCGTGCACTTCATTTGTAATTAGTTAGTTTTGTTAATTGATCACTTTTTCTCCATAATCGATGGAAATTTGAAAAACATAAACGCCTCTATTCCGTTACGCTATCACCTTCGCCTGTATCCTCCTTCCTGGCGTACTTGGCCATCTTATCCTGCAACCATTCCTGCGGATGGTCCTTCTTCCGGTGCGAGTGCATAGTGGCGTTCGAGAAGAATTTCCGCTCGCAAAACTGGCACTTGTACAATGGCTCTCCCGTGTGGGCATTGGCCACGTGTTCTTTCAATGTCGTTGCCCGCGAGTACTCCTTGCCGCACAGCTCACACACATGTCGCTTCTTATCCGGTGCATGTTTGTACCTGATATGCGCCTTGAGAGCCATCAAATTGATCGACACATGCCCGCACTGCTCACATTTGTAGTCCCCTTCGTCTTTGTGGCGCCTCACGTGCGTCAACCAGTATCGGTGGTTCTTCAACCACTTGTTGCACACCGGGCACTGTTTCTTCATTTGCTCGTCGGTAAGGTCGTGTAGTTTCCGATGCATCATCAGCATTGCCCGACGGAAGAACCCTCTCGAGCAGATTTCACAGATAAAATCTCTCGATACCTGATGGACAGCTCTAATGTGGTTCTTCAAAATAACTTGCGTTCGAAAGCACTTACCGCAGATATCGCATTTGGCTTTCTGCTTTTCAAGCGTTTCATGTTCAGCCAAATGGCGCTTCAGCAGCTTTTGTTTTGGAAAGCTTTTGGAGCAATACCGGCACTTAAATATCAACTGGTGCTGTTCTGGATGAATTTCCTCTTTGTGACGGATGTACCCACTTTGAAATTTGAACGTTCTGCTACAAATTTCACACTTGATTGCCTCTGGATTGAATATGTTCTGGACGTGCTGATATAGCATGGATCGCGTCCGGTATTGATGTTCGCAGCACATAATGTACCGCTTATCGTGAGCATCTATTGTATGGCGACGGATAGCACAATAACTATTAAATTCCTCATTGCACTCCTCGCATACGTAAGGTCTGTGCTGTTTGATAAACTCGTCCTCCGCTTGTTGCTCCGGCGTTACGCTCAGATGAGTGATCGACTTGGGATTTCTCTTGACTTTAGGTTTTTTCTTGGCTTTGTGAATAAGCGAATTTGACTTAGGCTGCAGCTGATTACGTTCATCAATGATGGCAGCAGTATCGGTTTCACAATGCAACCGATCTTGTAGATCCTCTACCTTCGGTGCCAAGTCAATGTGGTTTTGCTCTTTTAGCAGTTCTTCGTCTATCTCGACTTCTTCCTGTTTGATGAAAATCGAGTTTGATATTGCTTCCAACAAACTCTCACGATGATGCTTTACATGTTGATAGAAACAATGGAATTGATCCACCTTTAGCCAGCATATTTTACAGATTAGTGCGGCCTGCAATTCGGCTTCCTGAAATGCAACATATTCTAGGTAATTTTGAAGCCGCTGGGACTTATAAATCTGACTTACCTCGAACCAGAAATGTTGGCAAATAATGTAATAAATATTCTGATTATAATTTACTTCAGTGCCAGATGTTATTTGAAATTCTTCTGTATTTTGGCCACACATAAAACAACTTGAATTATCCATGATCTAAATAATAGTCCAAGAATTTCTAAACAGAATTACAAAGTGACTCCAATTACGGTGTATGAAACAAACAAAAGATATGCTACATCTGCGGCGCTTTCATGTTGCATGAAGAAGAAGAAGAAACAGAAAAAATCTCCACGGGAAAGCATACGAAGAACTTTTTAAATTTCTTCTCAAAAATTCTAAAAGCAATTTAATTAACTACCCGGTAAAAATCGTTTACTCATTAATGGGTACTTTTTGTCTGCTATCTCGTTCTCTCTGCTGAAAAATTTACCCATTTTGGGAGAATAAGTGGATTTACTCATTTAAATGAGTAGATCCACTTATTCTCTCAAAATGGGTAAATTTTTCAGCAGAGGGAAAGAGATAGCAAAGAAAAAGTACCCATTAATGAGTAAACGTGTTTCTCCGTGTAGGGGAACAGACGGCTTTGGCAGGTTTTGTTCTATTATTGGCAGGGGGGTTTTTGTCGACCGAATTTTAAGAAATTTGGCCACAATATTCTTTGATATGCAAAGCATGTTTGGGCCAAATTTGAGTATAATCAGTCATAAAAAACCACCTGCCAATAATAGAACAAAACCTGCCAAAGCCGTCATTCCCCCTAGGTAGGGTTAGACTTCTTTTCTACTATAAACACAATATTTCTATTCTAAATTTAATTTTGTAATATTACACTTAATAAACAGTCCAACACCGTACTATAAGGCTATCTGACGTTTATCTTCTTTCTCTTGCACGCGCAGAGACGGGATAGGGTTTGTTTTCATACGGAAACGCTTCGGAAGCGTTATAAGTTACTGCAAATATTTTTCGAGTTCCTATAATCAAGCAGGCATCTCAAGCATACTACATCGTTATATTGCTGCATGATTGAGTGTTTAATTTTGATAAAATATCGAAAACAAAAGTGTGCATAAAAATTGTCTCGCCATAACAAAAAAGTGGTAGAGAATTAACACTGTTGTTTACAGTTTAGAACCAAATCCAGATGTCGCACATGTTGGGGTAGGGATTCAGTGCTCCACCTTCTCCCCCTGGCTGAGTGCTCGGCGCGGAAACCCAAAGATGGGAATAAAATTTTGGGATTTATGCGCAAGCGCAATATCCAAAGAATGTTTAGGCCAAATTTGAGCATAATCAGTCATAAAAAAACCCCCTGACAATAATAGAACAAAACCTGCCAAAGCCGTCATTCCCCCTATTTAAAAACTTCTTCGCATGCTTTCTCATGGAGATTTTTTCGATTACACTGGTCGACAATAAATTTGTATTCGCGACGCTCATGTGTTGCATTTTTGGTTTTCGATCTCTAAAATCGACTGATGACTGACGTTAGTTGATTGATTGGGAAAATCCCGAGATTATTTGGTCACAAAATTGGGGGTGATTCGTCGCTTTAACGGCGTTGAAGTCATTTTTATGTTTGCATGATAGCATGTTCATAGAAGTGAAAATATTAATTTAATACGATTCATTTCATTTATTTAGTTTACATCTAAACAGATAACACTGAATCAACAAGTCGTTTTGCACCTGGTCTGCCCATCTCGCTCGTTGCGCTCCACGCCGTCTCGTACCTGCCGGATCGGAAGCGAACACCACCTTTGCAGGGTTGCTGTCCGGCATTCTTGCAACATGTCTTGCCCATCGTACCCTTCCGGCTTTAGCTACCTTCTGGATACTGGGTTCGCCGTAGAGTTGGGCGAGCTCGTGGTTCATTCTTCACCGCCACACACCGTCTTCTTGCACACCGCCAAAGATGGTCCTAAGCATCCGTCTCTCGAATACTCCGAGTGCTTGCAAGTCCTCCTCCAGCATTGTCCATGTTTCTTGTCTGTAGAGGACAACCGGTCTTATTAGCGTCTTGTACATGACACATTTGGTGCGGTGGCGAATTTTTTTTCACCGCAGTTTCTTCTGGAGCCCGTAGTAGGCCCGACTTCCACAGATGATGCGCCTTCGTATTTCACGACTAACATTGTTATCAGCCGTTAGCAAGGATCCGAGGTACACGTAACAAAAATTAATGTTGTTTGTTATTAACATTTCTAATACTTTTTAGCCAAAGCAGGCACTTAATGACATGTAGGCTTCGCTTTAATTAAAAATATTGGCCTCATCGGGATTCCCAACAACAAGCAAACGTCACATACGTTCTATAAGAATTTTGTTATTTTTTCAGTTCAATTTTTCCTAATAATTTTATTTTCTAGGAATGTGAGGACCACAACACATTAAAAAAAATCAAGGAAAATGAATAATTAATACGTGTGGATCAAGTCAATTATGCTGATAGCCCTGATGGATTACTATACATACATATATATTCTTCGCAACCACAGCCAACATTCCTGCTCTGACTTAGGTCTTTCGATTTTATGTGGAACTGTTGGGGATTGATACATTCATTCTGACCCCGTTTGTTGAGCAACTTCACACGAACACAGCGAACGAAATAACTTCCCACCAGGCTTGCAGTCTTCTGAAAACGTGAAATCTCAAACAAAATTTAAAATTAGCCTTAGAACGTTTCCATCTGTAGATAAAGACTGGAAAAATGCAATTCAGCTTTCAAGAACCCGTAGTCCTACCAACCTACTAACACATTCTTGAGCTTGAGCTTGTCACTTTATTAATAATCTATCTTTCCATGCAGCATCTCAAAAAAAATTATAAAACTTTGATAGTTTCACTCAATACAAACGAGCTGAAACAAACAACATTGGCATTCAAATACCATTTTCTAAAAATTATAAAAGAATCAATCATATACACATCTTTTATAAATTGGACTGATACTACATATTAATGTTTCGTTTTCAATTTTCTGGTTTTTTGAAAGTGTAATTCAGAAGAAGGAAGAATAAAAATTTGAGATTGTTGGTGCATTTATGTTCTCATCCGTACCGTTTTTTACTAAGCCGCATTCAACGTTTTCTGGTACATTTCTACGTACATTTATAGTGGTGTAAAAACCTTTCATAAACTTGGTCGGAAATAGGGGCGTTTTTAAATCAGACCTTCTCTTGTTCAAATATAGATGATATTTTCTGGTCGGAATATGTTGGAATAATATTAACTCATTGCCTTCAACTGTGGATCTCCTAAAAAATTTCAAAAGGCACATAAATAGCATTATTAAGACACTAAGTTTAATGATAATTATATCTATGGTTTTACTTCCATTACATACGATTGTTGACGTTTGTTTATTTTCTCAACAAATTTTATTTCATCATGGCAAACTAGATGAGTTCCAATGTTTTCTACCTCTTGAATGTCAAACTAAGGGTAACCCAACTAACATTTAATGTCAATGTAAATGTTATTTCAACTCGTCTATACGGCTTCAAGCTGAATATGTGTGCTATACATATGATCAAGAACTTTTATTCAATGCTTTTACCAGCAAATCTGGCGAATCTATTCAGCTGTTTTTGACGTGCCTGCACAACTACTTTACAGCATGTTACACAATTTTTTCACAATCTTTACTAAACCATTTAGTAATATAATTCGCTTCAATGGCGCTTGTTCAGATTTTTTGAATCTGTTAAATAAGTTTTATACAGCCACTGAATTCAATTTGATTAAATATTATTTGAGAGGAAAGTAAATTTCGGAGTTTATTTAATGTTTTTTTTTTGTGAAAACTCTAATATCAATTTTGTTGCTACCTAGATTTGAACTCCTGATCTCCTGATTCAATGGCCGCTGCTCTGTCATCACCGTCACTTTGACATATGTAAATAACAAAGAAAATTATGGATGTGCTTCTTCGCATACCCTATAGGTTGTTTTTCTAATGCTATTTTCAGATTCATGCTGTATAAACGTTAGAAAGAGGCCTACATGCTGCTTTCAGCACATAAGCTTAAAAATTATGCTTTCAGCATTATTTCAACCATTATTCAAACGTCTATCAGCATGTTCTGTTGGCTAACTTTTATGCACCATCAATCGCTGAAATTGTTTTTAGGCAACATTTTCTCGATCTGTATAGATGCTACTCTGCTGCTAATCGTTTAACAGTAGCCGTCAACAGAAATATCGCTTCTAAATGGCTTGTTTTCTTACGCTACTGCTGGCATTAATGACAGCGTTTTGTCAGTTGCTATAAGAGCAGGTGAATACATTTGTAGCTGCATTACAGAAATCAATAGCTCATACACAGCTTCGGCAACAAAAATCAAATGTAAACATTGCGGTTTTGACGTTTCATACTGATAAGCTATTAAAAGAAGCAGTATAAGGTTTACTTAAACGTTGTGTAATCTTCAAAGATACAGAAGTTGCCTAAAAGCTTCGCTAGTTCATTTATAGCTCCATTACGCTATATTGTTAGTGCTATAACAACAGCGAAAACGTTTTCATTGTAAATGCTACTCACCGTAATATGGGAAGTTGCTAACAAGCAACTCAGTTACATACATGAGCTCTTAACCGATAAGCTTTGTTGCTAATTCAGATAGAGCTGTTTTATGACTATATGAAAGCTGCATAAACGATAAAAGATGAAATATATTCGGCACACTGACTAGCTGATAGATATTTGGGTAATAGTCGAGTTGAAGTTTAAGGGATTATTTGCAGAGGCTTTTCTTTTATTCAGCATTGGCTGCTTTTATTTAAATATTATACAGCCAAAGGCTAGAAGTTGAAGCTTTTAGCACCAAAATTGTTAGTTGGGTAACTCACGCCGCCATTACCGAGCGCAAAATACTGGATAAGGTTATTTTTTTACGTGCAGACGAATTCCTCGACCACCTCGAAGGTATCCCCGTCTATCGTAACATTGCTTCCCAGGAGGGCCCTGTCGCGCTCGGTTCCGCCCACAACCATGTACTTTGTCTTTGACGCATTCACCACCAGTCCAACTTTTGTTGCTTCACGTTTCAGGTGAGTGTACAGTTCTGCCACCTTTGCAAATGTTCGGCTGACAATGTTCATGTCATCCGCGAAACAAATAAATTGACTGGATCTGTTGAAAATCGTACCCCGGCTGTTACACCCGGCTCTCCGCATGACACTTTCTAGCGCAATGTTGAACAACAGGCACGAAAGTCCATCACCTTGTATTAGTCCCCGGCGTGATTCAAACGAACTGGAGTGTTCGCCCGAAATCTTTACACAGTTTTGCACACCATCCACCGTTGCTTTAATCAGTCTGGTAAGCTTCCCAGGGAAGCTGTTCTCGTCCATAATTTTCCATAGCTCTACGCGGTCTATACTGTCGTATACCGCCTTGAAATCAACGAACAGATGGTGCGTTGGGACCTGGTATTCACGGCATTCTTGAAGGATTTGTCGTACAGTAAATATCTATGCCGTTGTCGAGCGGCCGTCAACGAAGCCGGCTTAATAACTTCCCCCGAACTGATTCACTAATGGTGACAGACGACGGAAGATGATCTGGGATATCACTTTGTAGGCGGCATTAAGGATGCTCCAGCTTGTCGCCTTTCTTGTAGATGCGGCATATAACCCCTTCCTTGCATTCCTCCGGGGTAGCTGCTCAGTTTCCCAGATTCTGACTATCAATTTGTGCAGGCAAGTGGCTAGCTTTTCCGGGCCCATCTTGATAAGCTCAGCTCCGATACCATCTTTACCAGCTGCTTCATTGGTCTTTAGCTGTTGGATTCTTAACTTCCCTTAAGGTGGGGACTGGTTGGCTTCCATCGGCTGAACTGACGTAGTCATCTCTTCCGCTGCCTTGACTTTCACTGCCTGTACTCTCATCGCCATTCAAATGTTCCTCGTAGTGCTGCCTCCACCTTTCGATCACCACACGTTCGTCAGTCAAGATGCTCCCATCTTCATCCCGGCACATTTCGGCTCGCGGCACGAAGCCTTTGCGGAATGCGTTGAGTTTCTGGTAGAACTTGCGTGTTTCTTGAAAACGGCACAGCTGTTCCATCTCCTCGCACTCCGCTTCTTCAAGGCGGTGTTTCTTCTCCTGAAAAAGGCGAGTCTGCTGTCTCCGCTTCCGTCTATAACGTTCCACGTTCTGCCGGGTACCTTCCTGCAGCGCGACCTCCCGCGCTGCCAGCCGGTGAGAGCTGAACTTCCCAATAGTCGGTCTAAACTCCTCCTCTTGATTACTATGTCTGAAACTTGATTATGCATATGTACAACATGTGATAGATTTAGTTCGGAAAAGGTATTGGAGGGTAACCGCCCCTTCGGTGGGGTTTGATCCCACGACCCCAGTTCGCATGACAGGTGCTTTCCCTACTAAGCTACGAAGGACCTCCGTCGTCCACCGCAGCTTAGCGGGTACTTCTTCTTCTTCTTCTTCTTATTGGCATTACATCCCCACACTGGGACAGAGCCGCCTCGCAGCTTAGTGTTCATTAAGCACTTCCACAGTTATTAACTGCGAGGTTTCTAAGCCAAGTTACCATTTTTGCATTCGTATATCATGAGGCTAACACGATGATACTTTTATGTCCAGGGAAGTCGAGACAATTTCCAATCCGAAAATTGCCTAGACCGGCACCGGGAATCGAACCCAGCCACCCTCAGCATGGTCTTGCTTTGTAGCCGCGCGTCTTACCGCACGCAATACATTTTCAGAACTAACTCTCTCAAATGTATTTTTGTACACATGTCAACCAAGTAGGATGAGTATTTAGTATTGTCCGGCTCCTACACACTTGCGAGAGATCGGCTGGTACCTGGTGCTGGGAATTTGGTTTCATCAGTACCCGCTAAGCTGCGGTGGACGACGGAGGTCCTTCGTAGCTTAGTAGGGAAAGCACCTGTCATGCGAACTGGGGTCGTGGGATCAAACCCCACCGAAGGGGCGGTTACCCTCCAATACCTTTTCCGAACTAAATCTATCACATGTTGTACATGTGCATAATCAAGTTTCAGACATAGTAATTAATTTCCACACCGGGTGGCTTAATACCCGGCATATAGGCAATTAACTTTGAATGTACTCCTCCTCTTGGCCAACCTGAGCGTTCAAATATTCTATGATGATTTTGACGTCGTGCTTGGGCAGCTGTCGTACTCACGTTCCAGCTGCGCATAGAATGCGTCCTTATCATCATCAGTGTTTCCGGAGTGCGGGCTATGGACGTTGATTATGTTGAAGTTGAAGAACCGGGTTTTGATCCTCAACCTGCACATTCTTTCACCACCATTCTTTCGGCCACCACCCGATCACGCGCCTTTGCATATCGCCCATCACTATGAAAGCTGTTCCCAGCTCGTGTGTGTTGCCGCAGCTCTGGTATACTATAGATGGTATGATAACCTCTAAACGTTCGCACCATTGATCCCTTCCAACAAACCTCCTGCAGCGCTATGATGCCGAATCCACGGTCCTTGAGCACATTGGCGAGTATGCGTGTGCTCCCGATGAAGTTGAGAGATTTGCAGTTCCACGAACCGAGTTTCCAATCACCAGTCTGAACGTGGTCTAACATTATTAAAGATGCCCTTATTATTGCTTATAAGCTATAGGTAGAAATTTGAAGAGCCAAGAGCTGCCGTTTCCCTTATCCCTGGTGTTAAGGACAAGCATCACAGAATCCAAATTGGATATATCGATATATCGTTCTGAGGGGATAAACAAAAGATATTTTAATTACAAGATAAACATTGTCGCTGTCCGGAACATCTTTTGCTGGCGAGGATAGGGGATCTAAATGTCAATGAAGGAAAAATACATACGATTTGATAGTTAGACTACGTTCAGACTGGTGATATAGCTACTGTAGCCATTCGATAACTGCAAAATGTTTACTTTTCAGTAAACGTATGCCGTTCGATAACTGCAATGCATTCTAGATGTCAAACGGTTAATTGTCAATCGACGTCAGATGCAATAAAAGTGCATCTAAATGTGCAGCGCAATGCAGCTGTCATTGAGTTTAACACCAGTTTGAAGTTTAGCGGTCCGATAACTGCAAAACTGTTGCAACTATCGAGTTGCAGTTAAAAAGCATTGCAGTTAAATGACTTGCAGTTATCGAACGTCTACTGTAAAATATTGTCAGATTTTCTGGATATGATACACTGCGCGGCGTTTGTAATGTTCCCAAATGGGTACTTGAACAAAACTTCACGCAGCGAATGACTGTCGAAGGAAAAGATATTTTAGTTACTAGATAAAGATTGTCGCTGTCGTCGCTGTCCGGAACATCTTTTGCTTTGCGAGGATAGTGGAGCTAAATGTCGAAGAAGGAAAATCCATACGATTTGACAGCTTGGTACCCAACATGTTCCGGACAGCAGAACAAAGGGAACCGAAGTGACAATCTTTATCTATAGTAACTAAAATATTGTCGCGCTTATCTTGTTCTAGACTTTCGCGGCGGTCTTACTCTCGCAGGCTCGACTGCGAAGGTAGACGTCAGGATAGCCGCCGGGTTAAAAGATAGGGTAAATTTTCCCTCTCAAAACAAAACCACGTGCTTTTCACCAAATGACAGCAGTACTCGATTGTATTAGTGAGAGGCAACCGGAGTCACTGAGTACATGGAGAGTGTTTATCATGACAAGTGCATACGGTGGGTAAGATTTTTATTGGCTCTGTCGTGTTTAGTGACTGTTGCGATTACCTGAGAAGCAGCCAGCAGGACGGCGCAGTATTCTATATTTTCTCGAGATGCATAATATCTTTTGTCGAAAGGTACGGCCGCGCCAAACGATACACCGCAATGCTATTCACCCATAAGCGACCCTGTGACAAGCGCGGTGTCATCATCATCAATAGACATAGATCGCTGTCATCATTGAAAAGTAGTATGAAAAAAAATTTGTGCCCGGGACATCCTGGCTACGATTTGGCGATGGGCTAAACAATAGCATGACAGTAGCCTGCCCATAAGAATCAAGTAAACTGGGTGCAGAAAGCACGGCGGTACCTTTCATGAAAGGTTCGCTGTGCGCAATTTTAAGAAAATCAGGCAATATCTTTTGGATAAACCCAATGAGAATAGATAGAAGGTGAGGAAGAAGACCAAATGCAAGTGTATTTATTTTCATTGGGATAAACCAAAAAGCAATCAGCTGCTTGTCACTTTTAAAAGAAGGGGAAGTCGATGAAGAGAATCCTCTCTTGTGACATTCCTCCTTATTCCAGATATATCTCTATAGACTAATGTCGAATTCGTTTTTAAACCTGGGTCAGTGCCAACCCGAACCCTGAATAAAAAAACATTTTCAGTTCCATCTGTCATTAGATATGTTGGTGTGCGTAGCATCGTTTTTGTTTTGATTTGAAACATATGATTGCTTATTTTTTCGCGATTTTTTTTGTTGATGTTGACAAAAAAGGCGACGAAATTGGTGCTGTATTTCTTTGTTTCCCGATGAGATGATTATATGTTCAGTGAGATGGAGATCGGAACAGTTCCCCTATTCAATTATATTCAATAATCCCGTGCACTTTTTTATACCAAGAATTCCGTATAGAATTCATGTCAAAGAGATTTTCCATTCTACAAAAATTCATCTATTTTTGCTAAAGTTTTCGGAGAACACTCAGAAGCATGTAATAAAAATTCTCCAGGATTCGCTAATTTTTTTTCCTCGTTACCTCTCCTGATAAAGGTAGCTTCAAACCTCAGGAAAATTTTCTACCAGATTTTGGGCCCCGTGCATTTTTAATTTTCAAGAATCTCCCGGAGGAATTTCTCAAGGTACTTCCGGGGGAATTTATGTACGAACCTTGCTGAGCAATTCCTGTAGGAAACTTCGAGTTAGTTCCTGTATTTCAGAAGGATTTCCTGAAGGAATTATATTGTAGGAATTTTCAAATTAATTCCTGGAGCAACTTCCAGAAAAAATCCAGGATCAGTCTTCAAAGATCTTCCTAGAAGAATTCCCAAAGGAATTCATCCTGAAAGGATACCTTGGAAAAAATATGGAGGAATGGCTGAAAGATATCGCCAACAATTCAAGAAATAATTACTGAAAGAATTTCTGGCAGTAATTTCTTTCATGATTCCCGAAGAAAATTCTGAAACGCACGAAAGAGTTTTTGGAAGAATTAAAAAAAAAAGAATTTCTGAAGTAATTGCTGCATAAGAAATAATTCTATTCGGTATTCCTCAAATATATTTTTCTGACAATTCTTAGCGGATTTTGCGAACGGGTTTCAAGAGGAATTTCCAAACTACATAATTCCATCCACCGACCTAAAATAATTCCCTAACAATTATTAAAAAAAATGAATCTAGTCAACAGTACCAGATTAATTTCATTTAAAACTACAATAACAAAAAAATTCCCGAAAAAAAAAGATTTTCAACGCGCATTTCATTTTAATAAACAGACAGCTTCGTTTCTCCCTTCTGCTTGTTAATTCCAACCAGTCCCACCCACCCACGTGGTTTTGACAGTTGAAGTACACTTGTATTGGTGAACCCGGTGCGAAACCGTGAAACAACCAGGGGTCTGCGAAGCGGCCATGTTTCTGATGCCAGCATCAAAATCATCGATTAATTTAATACGAAGGCGTAATCATAATCGTTGGAACCTGCCATTGAAAATTAATTTTGAATATCGTGATATTTAGGCGAAGTAGAGCGCTTGGTGCCGATTGAAATATGAAAATTTATTAAAGGCGTCAATATTCTTTTTGAAATAGCACCTCGCATTCATACTTTGGCACAAGTTCTTAAAAAATGATGAAAAATAATTACGTCTATTTGGAAAAAATCACTTCGGAATAGTGGTTTGTTTACAAAACAGAATTGTCAGTGGGAAACCCAATTTCAATAGAACAATGGGAAACTCAAAGATGTTGGCTATTGTCAAACGTAGTGGGTAGGATTGGGGTTGCCAGATACCTGGAAACAACACAGTGCGAACCCGACAGCTTTGGGGTTGGAACTAGTGCGAACCTAGTTCCAACCTGAGCGAATAAAAAAACACTTTGACAGCACTTAGGTTGGAACTGGTTCCAACCTAGGTTGGAACTTTTTAAAAACGAATTCGACATAACGCAAAATGAACTCCCCCAAGAAATTATGAAGTTTGAGCGGGTCGCATAATGAACGCAAAATGAACTTTTGTTCGAGAAGACGACCCGCTCAAATGTCAAAATCCTTCGGGTGAGTGAATTCGATGAACCCCTGCATAAGTCTATAGACCTGTGCAGGAGTTCATCAAATTCACTCACCTGATGGATTTTGACATTTGAGCGGGTCGTCTTCTCGAACAAAAGTTCATTTTGCGTTCATTATGCGACCCGCTCAAATGTCATAATTTCTTGAGGGAGTTCATTTTGCGTTAGTCTATAGAGCTTGATTTAATGAATGTCGATTGATTCTGCACCGCATGACCACCCTAATGGATGAAACATTTCGCCATGAATGTTTTGTCACAGCAATGCATCGTATGCAACGTGCAACGCTGCAGTTGCCGCAACGCAATATTCGTTGTGCACCGTCCATAACATTTTTGCCAACTATATTTTATAATTAATTGAATGCATTTTTATTTGATTTTAACATTGTTTAGTGTATCCTGAAAACGCATAAGAAACATGGCCTCAGATTTAAATTATAAAACATGCTTCATCTGCTGCCAAGATAGTAAAACTTCCTACGAAATGCCCGACTGTGGGCAAGAATCTAGATCAACAATTATCAGTGTCGTTTGCCAGCATTTTTGGTTCCAGGTAAGTGCAAAATAGAAATCGATTTATACTAAAATTTAGATTAACAATTAATTTTAATGTTTTAATCGTAATTATGTGTTAGGACCGATGCACACCTGCGTCTTTTTAACGCCGTCTGCACGCAGAGTTGAAAAGACGTTACGTTACGTGGGCCAAGGGGCCTTAAGCTCTCGTCCTTTCTTGCATTACATTTCTAACCGGGGTACTGTTACCTCGGTTTAATATTCTCAGAGCTTTGGGTAGCGCTGAGGCTTAGATGCACATCCGTCTCCTTACCTTGTCTTATTGCTCATTATTAAAGCTTGTCTATCTTTATTGAGTGTTATCTGAATGTGCTGCAGTTGACGAATAATTTGATCTAATTTTTCTCCAAACCAGTTTCAGTTCAATGCCAAAATTAAATCTTGCTCAATGTCATTTTGATAGATAGATTACAATCATGAGCATCCAATCAAAACCTTGTTAGTACACTTAAATAGAACTTCAACTAATTCCAGGAAGACGACCTGCTAAATGCTATCTTCTGCGTTGCTTGCTGGAGCAAAGTGGATAGTTTCCATCGGTTCTACCAAGAAGTGAAACAACTTCACGCAGAGCTGACATTCCATCGGCCAACATATACAATCAAGCAGGAAGAAATTGACATCGAGGAAGAACAGCACATGACTCTCCACATGAGATAGGCGTAGTTGATGAGGTGAAAATTAAAACTGAAATATTTGATGATCAACTATTGGGAGGAAATCGAGATGATAAAGATAATCAGATTACCGAAAATAAGCATGAAAAGCATAAAAAGTCGCGAAAGATATCAAAAGTAACACGTGAAGCTCAAGACGAAGTCATTCGAGAGCACCGGCAATACAGGTGCGATGAGTGCGATTTGCAATTTTACAGTTTCTGCACGGCCATCCGACACCGAATAAAGAAGCACAATCAAGCATCCATCGAGTGCTGCGATCGACAGTTCAAAACGCGCTCTCTGCTGTACCACCATGTTCTGAATCCGGGGGCATTCAAGTGTGAGGTATGTAACAGAACGTTCAAGTTTTTGAATGGTTACCTGCGTCACAAGAGGGAACAGCACGCGGAAAACGGAGAACCATTGCTGTTCAAGTGCCAGCGATGCCCGGAAAGTTTCAACGAGGAAGGGTTATTGAAGCGCCATTTAACCGAGCACATTCCTTGGAACTGTGAGGTTTGTGGACGGCAATTTCGGACACGAAATTTACTCCAGAGGCATACGAAAGCCGTCCATCGGGAGCCAACCGATTACATTTGCCAAGTCTGTTCGAAAGGGTTCTACAAACGGCAACTATTTGTGGCGCATCAGAAAATACACGAACTGACGGCGGAAGAAATGAAGAAACAGTGCGAAGTTTGTCACATGTGGTTGAAGAATCAGGCCTCGTGGGAGAAGCACGTGGTAAGGCACCAATACGAAGGCCAGTACAAGTGCGAAGAGTGCGACCACGTATCGGTCAATCTGTTGGCACTAAAGGTTCACAGGAAAAGGCGACATAGTGCGAACAGAAAAGAACATCTGTGTGACCTGTGCGGCAAAGGTTACTCGCGGGCGAAATCACTGAAGGAGCATATGGCGAATGCCCACACGGGAGTGCCTTTGTACGAGTGCCAATATTGTGCGAAAAGTTTCTTCTCCAGCGCTACCATGTACGCGCACCGGAAGAGAGATCATCCGCGAGAGTGGATGCAGGACCACGGAACGAAACGTAGTTACGGGGAAAGGGTTTCTGGCGAATTTGGTGGAAGCATTCGAGAGGAAGATATGCAAATGGAATGACGAATACAAATGTTCGGCAACATTATTTGTAGTGGATTTCTTTTGACAAGCAATTACAGTCCAATCGGAACCATTTCCTAGTTTCCAAAGAACTCATGGCCATGGGTTAGGTCTTGAATTGAAAGTACATCGCTTTTCAATAAGATCATTGAAGATCGAATAAAAAATCGTAGTAACCGAATAATAACCATCTCCTAGTGGTAATCCTTACTAGATGCTTCCGATTCAAACAGCTCCCTGCCAGTAATTAGCATTCCTGGCAAAACAACATAAGTAAATCAATAGTGGCTATTGCCTACGGTGAAATCTCCTAAGTCCTAACATAATGGAGTTTTGGATTGCTTTAGAGGGTAATCCTGATATCGACCTACACGTGACTTCAGAGCTCACTTTATTATGTACAGTACAGTCACCAACTCGGATTAGGAAACACACAAATCTTATTTACTTACTACTTCGTACTTACCGGGAAAATCGTCGCAACCTTCCCTTGCTCAGGAGTAATCTGATCCGTCCTCGGACGGTTGCGACGACATCAGCGGTAGCACACCACCGGGAATCAATCCCGGAAGGAACGGAGGTAGCTCTGGAATTGCGATTGCAGTCGCAGCGCTAACCGCGGTTGTTCCCACAGTCGTTGCAGCGACCGTCGTGGTCGCTTGCACGTCCGCCGGTTGCTTTTTCATTTGCAGCGCATGCTTCCAGTCGGCGTACTCGACCGGGTGCATTTTCCGCCGGTGCGAGTACAGATTGGAGTTGGAGTTGAACGTTTTCGTGCAGAAATTGCAGGTGTACAGCACCTCACCGGTGTGGATGGTTTCGTGTTCCTGCAGAAAGGGAGGAAGTCATATAATTTTGAAGAAGTGCTCAATTGAGAAATTGTATCCGGTAGACTTGCTTTATACGATCGGTTTTAATATTCGAACTGCAGAGAACAATCTTTTTTCATAGGGATACGAAAGCAATTGAATCTTACAATTCAAACGCAGCTGCTTTCGGTGCCAATGTTGATGATCGTGCTCAAGGAATAATTGCCTATCTTACGCCTTAATAATCGAATATTTCCACTGGTCTTGATAATAATTCTAATTTTCAATAGTTAAATGTAATTTATCAAATTTCAATTTGTTCACCAAATTGGTGGAGTGCTTCCGAGTCGATTATTGTGAAAATCTTGAAAATCCATCTAACAATGCAAGCACCAATAAATATTTTTTTTAATATTTCGTGAGTTCATGGCGCTTTTTAGAATTTCAGTTGGATTTAAAATCAAAAATATTCATTGCGACACGACACAAACATATGTCTTACCTTCAAATCGATCGGCCTTTTGAACGCCTTCTCACAATAGCTGCACTGGTGCACCCGCTGGTCATGGTGCATGTACTTCTTGTGGCTCTTGAGCTGCGCCGGATTGGGTGCCATCTTGCCGCAAATATCGCACGCGATCGGCCCCGTGCTCTGGCAGATCTTCCGGTGCGTCCAGATGGACTTTTTGTTCTTCATCCATTTGTGGCACCGCTCGCACTGAATCTTGAGCTTCTCCAGCCCCTCGGCACTGTGCGTCAGCTGGTGCGTTAGCAGATCGGACCGCTGGCGAAAACCGCGTGCGCAGATGTCACACACATACTTGGCTGCCGCCCCGTGCTTCGAGTGCAAATGTGTTCGGTAGGATTGGTTGGTTCGGAACGCGATATCGCACTCGACGCAGTAGAAGCGCTTCTCCGCGATCGAGGTGTGCTTCAAGCGGTGGGACGTTAGATGATAAGCTTTGGCGAAACTTGCCTGGCAAACATCGCACTTGTAGATTCTCTCCTCGTCCTTCACATGGGCATAGTCCTGATGAAGTCTCAGTGCCAGGCCACTGTGGAAAGTTTTGGAACAAATGTCGCACTTAAACTTGTCCGGGTCCTCATGAAATTGGGCATGCTGGTAAAGGAACGATCGCTTGTAGAATTTGTGATCGCAGCAAACGACCATCGGATTGCAGTTGTGCACAGTTGTGGTATGATATTTTAGCTCACCGAACGTGTCGGAGCTGAAGTTGCATTTATCGCAAAAGATTGGACAGTATCTTCGGATGAACTCATCCTCCTTGGCAATGGTTGCCTTGGTTTTTCCAATCATGGACCGATCCACGTCCTCTTTCCTCGGTTTTCGTTTGGCGTACTTTTTCCTTGGTTTCTTTTCCCCTTTCGTTCGTTTCATGTTGACCAACAGTTCATCATCGGAGTCATCATCACGCGGTGGTTCCCAATCGGAATCATCATCCGTCTGGGGTTCCTCTTCCGGCTCTACAATAACTTCCACCGGTTTTACCACCTTTGGCTTCGGCGCCGTTACAACTTCCGGATTTTTCCGTTTGCGCCCTCGCTTCTTCTTGACTGGCACCTCAACGATTTTTTCCGATTCACTTTCCTCGTCTTTTATTTCATCAAGTTCCGTTGCTTTGGCTTCCAGTCGATCCACATCCTCCCCCTCAGCATCAGCATCGACAACTTTCTTCGAATCGGCAGCATCTTCTCGCTTGATTGCCGTATCCACAATTGCACCTTCCAGCGGTTCAACCTTGATCTGCAATCCGGCCGACGGATCGTCGGCCTCATTATCCAAATGGACCCGGCGCACCTCGCAGTAGAATTTATGAAAATCGTCAATTTTCTCCCAGCAGCTGGTGCACAACACACTGCTGGAACATTCCGTTTCCTGCGGAGTGGATCATAATGGAATCATTTTTTCTGACCATCACAACCAGAACTCAACAATCAAGGAAGGAAGCCGTACTCACCGAAAACCAAAAGTGAGTGGTGACGATCCGCTCCACGTCGTCGGAATTGGTGTCGTCCGTGATGCGCAGATAATTGTCCGTCTTGCGGAAACACGTTAGACATGGTTCCACGGTGGACATAATCGTTTCGGAGTATTTTCTTCCAACGATGCTAATAATCAGCAGCACTTTGACAAGTTTACGACTGATAATGGAAAACAAACATATTTTTCTTTTGTTTAATTGTTTGGCTTTTCTTTTTTGTTTGCCCCAGCTGTCTAATTCTGTGCCCTTCGGTATCGTCCTTCCCCTTCCTATGAGAAAATTCAACAGCTTTGGCATCACTGTTAATGTTTACTATCGTGTTTTGCACAAATTGTTTAAGCTGATTTACATTGCTCTTTATAAAAGTTCTAAGTTTTATGTTTAAGATTAAACATGTTTACTTAAAATTATCAATTTGAAAAAAACCTAGAATAAGTGTTTCGGTGCTTCTATATTGATCAGAAAAACGTATACCCGGCGTGTTGTTTGGAGGATCAAATCTTGTTTAGATTTGGTGCTGTTCTGAATGCTAGGGTAAGCGCCTATTTTATCAAACCGATAATCTTGTGTCATAAAAGCCTATACCTTTTTAAATAGGCGTAATTGGTTTTGACCTTCAATATTTCATAATTCCTGAATATATTATTGATAATTGATAATTATTATTGATCGCAGATCATTTTCCAGGAATACGAGATGCTCAAACTTCTGCGAAACGTTCTCGAGTTTTTACCACGGTCACGGTATTTACCTTGACCGAGCCTTTTGCTTTGTCCTCATTAATCGGCATACACCCAAACCGGTTAAATAAAAAAGTATATGCACATCATGTAAACCTAATTCTCGCTTAACTTTTCAAAAGGTCCTAAGTAACATTTTTTTCATGAATTAATTTTAATAGTGCAATCAATAGCTTTCAGGAATTTGTTTTGGACCCGTTGCAGTTTGAGGTGGTGGGTTTTAGCGCAGCTCTTCCAGACCGGCATGCCGTAATCGATCACATGGAGGATGATTTGCTTGTAGACAGCAAGCTTATTTTTCAGGGACAATGACGATCGACGGTTGATCAAAGGGTACAGCAGTTTCAACAAAACGTTACACTTCGTCACCGTCTTGTCAACCCGTTGCCTGAAAATAAGCTTGCTGTCGAGGGTCAAGCCAAGGTAGTTGGGGCCTCATTGGCCCATTCCACAGTCGTGCCATTGAGGATGATTTTGTAGGAGATAAAAGATATAGGATAAAAAAATAATCCATTTTGGAGAGTTACACTAAAGTAACACTAATTTGAGAAATAAAAATTAGAGTGTAAGCGAGACTGCTGTCAGTAAAAAAAATCAGTTTTGAAACGGATTTAGCTGTGAACGGATGTAAGTGCGTTTCGTGGGTTCACGACAATGGCAACAGTCGGTGGGATTTCCCCTGTTGTTTTTGTTTTGTTTTGACGGAAATTCGGCCACGATGTGCTTGCCTCATAGGAAGATGAGGCAATTGAGAAAAGTTTGTGATATACGTGTGTTTTGTGTATAGACGAATCCAAGTAAAAATAAGAAGAAGACACACGACGGTGTTAACTTTGACAGATCCTACAGCACAGCATAGGAAGATAATTTTAAAATGCTTATTATAAATTCTAGACAAATTGTAATTAAAATCTGATTGATGTACGATACGGAAAAAGTTTTGAATTACATATTCGGAAGTTTATCTCAATTTTTTGAATATTTTCCAAAAATGTGCCTATCGTACAGTTCGGAACTTTTTCCGTATCATACTTCAATCAGATTTTTATTACATTTTGTCTAGAATTTATTATAAGCATTTTAAAATTATCTTCCTATGCTGTGCTGTAGGATCTGTCAAAGTTAACACCGTCGTGTGTCTTCTTCTTATTTTTACTTGGATTCGTCTATAGATCGGATGACTGATGTAGCTATAGGCGAATTTGAGTAAAGCTCATCGATCATTTTGACATCTGGTGGTCGTCACAAGAACCACGAAAAAAGTGTCGTTGGCAAAAAAAAGTGCATTGGCAGCATACGGAAGGAGTACGGTTTTCGCGTTTTCTGATTAATCCAATCATTTATGAAAGCTGAAATAGTCGCAAATTCGAAGACAATTTTGATTTCTTTGGGATGAGCTTCCATCCGGTGTGTGCTTGCATATGATTTTTCCGATTAAACAGCACATCTCTTGCAGTGCCTCCACCGCACAATCTTGGTTATGAATTCCCGGATTTTCAATTCGCGGCTTATGTGGGTGGGATTTGTTTTCAACAGCTGCTTAAAGACTTTAGCAGCCATTTCCAGTGGAAAAGATGAGACTATATACCAAAAAGTGAAATAAATTTGATGGAGAAAATTTGATTTTGAATGTAAATTATCGCTTCTGACGACTTTTCTTCCAAACTCTCGCAGCGCACTCTACCACTGGATCCTTCTCGAATCCGCCTATACTAATGAGGTAAGTTTGGTATAAATAATGAATATTGTGCACTTCCCACCTTGATCGGCTCCGTACTTCAGAAAAGAGCGAGGTCATAAGATGCGTAAGTAGTTAGATTAGTAGTTAGATTGTTCTTCCGGCAAACTGATGAATCAATGAAACGGTTTTGCGCCATCGAAAATGGTTGACGTTTTCAAATACACTGAAACCAAAAACTACCCAAAAGTTGGTTGTTTTCACTCAAAACCGCACTTTGGGCTAATAATTCAATTTTAAAGGCCAGTATAGACTTAAAAAGTAGAGAGGATAGAAAAAGAAATTTCTTGAATACGATACCAACCTTAAGTAAAAAGTCTTCTAGCACTGGCAGTTTGTCTTATCACATACAAAAATTTGCTCAAAGCTGAGATTAGTTTACGCAAAGTGGTTTAACTCAAAGTTGAGAATATTGAATATACTCAAATGTGGGCTGAGCGGGTCTGGTGAAGTGCGTTGCCAGTTTATTTGTTTCAACAGGGCATAGAAAAATATTTAATGATTTATACTTTAATTCCATTTTTATCGGCTTTTATATAAATAAGTTATACAATAGAGCAAACTGAAATTTATTACTAATGATTTGAGCAGTGATTTAATTGACAAATTGACAGAGATAAACTTGAAATAATATTAAATTAAGTAAAACATTGACATAACTGCTCGAAGTACGATTTATAAAATCCGATACGATAGAAAGCTGGAATCGGCAAAACCTGAGAGTACAAATAACGGCAGCCCTGTATATGTAATATTAGGCAACTCGCATCACAAGTTTCCACTATCGGAGTTCGGTTTGGTAGCGGCCTGATGACATTACTATGTGAGAAGTGGTGATACGATTGATCTTAGAGTATTTTATAGCAGCAGTCGATGCTCTTAATTGACCTTAAATAAAATAGAGAATCGACTGAGCGAATAAAAAAAAATTGACGGGAAAGATCAATTGTTCCATTAATTTATTGATGTTATGAGCAGTTTTCAAACGACATAAGGTTGACTGATCTATTTATGACTTACGAAACGCAAAATATCAGAGAGATGATAGTGTAAATTTGTTACACAAGTTCTATAATCTACATAATTTGGCGATCCAGTATCTTATTCATGAATTGAATCATTGTGATATGTTTGACTTAATAGTTTGAGCCTATGAATGAATTGGCAGTTGGTTAGCTAAAATTATACTTTTGATTTATTAGAAGTGGATGCATTCGGCACAAATTCAATTCTATTGGACTTTGCTGTAGTGTCTTTGGTATTATAATATTGTAATGATTTGATTTGATATTATGTAAAGTGTTAATGTTAGAAGAAAGGCTCAAAGCTTCAACAATTCACGAGATATGCTCTCGGACCTAGTTGGATCAAGAAAATCCAACTCTGGAGTGGGTTGGTCGGTGGCTGGATATGCCATCGGACCTAGTTGGGTCAAGAAAATCCAACTCTGGAGTGGGTTGGTCGGTGGCTGGATATGCCATCGGACCTAGTTGGGTCAAGAAAATCCAACTCTGGAGTGGGTTTGTCGGTGGCTGGATATGCCATCGGACCTAGTTGGGTCAAGAAAATCCAACTCTGGAGTGGGTTGGTCGGTGGCTGGATATGCCATCGGACCTAGTTGGGTCAAGAAAATCCAACTCTGGAGTGGGTTGGTCGGTGGCTGGATATGCCATCGGACCTAGTTGGGTCAAGAAAATCCAACTCTGGAGTGGGTTGGTCGGTGGCTGGATATGCCATCGGACCTAGTTGGGTCAAGAAAATCCAACTCTGGAGTGGGTTGGTCGGTGGCTGGATATGCCATCGGACCTAGTTGGGTCAAGAAAATCCAACTCTGGAGTGGGTTGGTCGGTGGCTGGATACGCCATCGGACCTAGTTGGGTCAAGAAAATCCAACTCTGGAGTGGGTTGGTCGGTGGCTGGATATGCCATCGGACCTAGTTGGGTCAAGAAAATCCAACTCTGGAGTGGGTTGGTCGGTGGCTGGATACGCCATCGGACCTAGTTGGGTCAAGAAAATCCAATCCAGGTTAGAACATGTAACATCGTAGTGCAGAAAAGTAATTTGTATGTTTTCTGATTTTGATGCTTGACTGATTTTAGAGCCTGGAAAACTCTACCCACGATTGCAAAACCAAGATCAGTACTTGAAGGTTAGAACATGTAACATCGTAGTGCAGAAAAGTAATTTGTATGTTTTCTGATTTTGATGCTTGACTGATTTTAGAGCCTGGAAAACTCTACCCACGATTGCAAAACCAAGATCAGTACTTGAAGGTTAGAACATCCCAAGTAACACCGAAAACATCATTATTAACGAAGATCTAATAATGATGTTGAATAATGGTCGGGAAAATGAAATACAAAACATGTTATGTTCAAGGAAAGCTATGATAAGGTTTTTGCAAAACATACAGTAATTTGATCAGAGAAGAAGTTTCATACTACATTCTCACAACTTGCTGATAACATGTCGATTTTTGACATTTGTTTGGTTTTTTGAGATGTTTCGCTTTACATTCGCACAACATAAAACATGTCTACAGGAAGATTTTACGAACAATTTCATAACATGTTCATTTTTTGACATTTGTTTCGTCAGAATATAAACCACAATGATAGAAGTTTAACGTAGTTTCAACATCTTTTAAGATCAATGTTATGAACGTTCTTCATCGACCCTGTTGTTTATCGACAACTCGCCATAATGTTTTTCTTTTGCAGATTCGAGAATTTGTTAACATATCAATTTCAAAATCATGCTTTGGCATAGTTATATTTTTCTTCAATCAATGGCGCATGAATTTAGGAGAAGTAAAATGAAAAGTTAGCCAATGAAACATGAGCCGCATATAATGTTTCGACCGAGACTTCGGAACAAATTTGATTTATTTATTCAGTTTGTATATGTTTATTAATATTATTGAAATGGTGTTCATCATTTCATGCATGCTTGTTTTCATTCATTTTTTGTATAAAATTTATTTCTTTGAACGTGTTGGTCAGAATTTTTGTTTTGGTATTCAATTTGACAGAACCATGTTGAAAGTCGGTTACTGAAAACATCCTTAGTACTTAAGTTTAGTCTTGTGAATGTGCAATCAAAAACAAGGTTGCAACTGAAAGATGTTGAAAATATCGATAATTTTTGCGCTGTTTGGGTCGTGTGAAAGTAATCAAAGCAGTTTTTCATACCAAAACGTAACATACTATATGTTCGAAAGATGTATTTTTTACACTCATACAACAAACCGTGTTACTTGGGATGTAACATCGTAGTGCAGAAAAGTAATTTGTATGTTTTCTGATTTTGATACTTGACTGATTTTAGAGCTTGGAAAACTCTACCCACGATTGCAAAACCAAGATCAGTACTTGAAGGTTAGAACATGTAACCACGTAGCGTAGAAAAGTTATTTGTATGTTTTCTGATGTTGATGCTTGACTGATTTTAGAGCCTGGAAAACTCTACCCACGATTGCAAAACCAAGATCAGTACTTGAAGGTTAGAACATGTAACCACGTAGTGCAAAACCAAGATCAGTACTTGAAGGTTAGAACATGTAACATCGTAGTGCAGAAAAGTAATTTGTATGTTTTCTGATTTTGATGCTTGACTGATTTTAGAGCCTGGAAAACTCTACCCACGATTGCAAAACCAAGATCAGTACTTGAAGGTTAGAACATGTAACATCGTAGTGCAGAAAAGTAATTTGTATGTTTTCTGATTTTGATGCTTGACTGATTTTAGAGCTTGGAAAACTCTACCCACGATTGCAAAACCAAGATCAGTACTTGAAGGTTAGAACATGTAACCACGTAGCGTAGAAAAGTTATTTGTATGTTTTCTGATGTTGATGCTTGACTGATTTTAGAGCCTGGAAAACTCTACCCACGATTGCAAAACCAAGATCAGTACTTGAAGGTTAGAACATGTAACCACGTAGCGTAGAAAAGTTATTTGTATGTTTTCTGATGTTGATGCTTGACTGATTTTAGAGCCTGGAAAACTCTACCCACGATTGCAAAACCAAGATCAGTACTTGAAGGTTAGAACATGTAACATCGTAGTGCAGAAAAGTAATTTGTATGTTTTCTGATTTTGATGCTTGACTGATTTTAGAGCCTGGAAAACTCTACCCACGATTGCAAAACCAAGATCAGTACTTGAAGGTTAGAACATGTAACAATGTGGTGTGGTAAGAGGATTTGTATGTTTTCTGATTTTGATGCTTGACTGATTTTAGAGCCTGGAAAACTCTACCCACGATTGCAAAACCAAGATCAGTACTTGAAGGTTAGAACATGTAACATCGTAGTGTAGAAAAGTAATTTGTATGTTTTCTGATTTTGATGCTAGCCTGGAGAACTCTACCTACGATTGCAAAACCAATATCAGTACTTGAAGGTTAGAACATGTAACAATGTGGTGTGGTAAGAGGATTTGTATGTTTTGTGAGTTTGATGCTTGACGGATTTTAGAGCCTGGAAAACTACCAATGATTGCAAAACCAAGAACAGTTCCTGAGGTTTAGAACATGTAACAACGTTGTGTAGAAAAGTTATTTGTATGTTTTCTGATTTTGATGCTTTAGTTAAGATTCTCGAAAACTCTACCCATGATTGCATAAGACGAGGAGAACATAACTATTCATCCAAAAAAATTTAAAATATATATTTTTAGAGTAGAGGAGAAGGTGAATGTAGGAGATAAAAGATACAGGATAAAAAATAATCCATTTTGGAGAGTTACACTAAAGTAACACTAATTTGAGAAATAAAAATTAGAGTGTAAGCGAGACTGCTGTCAGTAAAAAAAAAATCAGTTTTGAAACGGATTTAGCTGTGAACGGATGTAAGTGCGTTTCGTGGGTTCACGACAGATTTTACAGTCCCCAGGCAGAACATGTTTAGGGGATTTAGAGTGGGAGAAAATGGGAACCTGGGTCTTCGCTGCTTTGATAAAGATCTTCTATCTGGTAAGATATTCTGTCAAAGCATCCAGGACACGTTTGAGTTTTGTCGCTAGCGCTCTGACCACTCTACCGTTGTGGACGATGGATGTATCATCTGCGAATAGAGACAGAATGCCGCCTTCTGAAAGTTCTGGCATATCGGAGGTGAACAGATTGAAACGCAGGGGCCCGATGATACTGCCCTGGGGGACGCCTGCGACGATGTTGTGCGCATTGGAACTCGCTCCACTGATGTAGAGCCGGAATGTCCTTGCCGACAGGTAATTGTTGATGATTTTCACCAGGTAGCTGGGAAGATTGTAGTGTTGTAGTTTGTACACCATGCCATCATGCCATACATTGTCAAATGCCTTCTTGACATCGAGTAAGGCCATGGCGGATGTTTTCGAGACAAACTTGATCCGTCTGAGGACGTTTGTAACTCGAGTCAGTTGGTGTACAGTTGACCGACCGCGTCGGAAACCAAACTGTTCCTCGAGCAAGATGTTGAGATTTTCGGCAGACTCAAGTAACCGGTGATGTTTAGCTTTTTCGAATAGCTTGGATAACCCTGAGAGAAGACTGATGGGACGATAACTTCTGGGGGAGGAAGGATCCTTCTCAGGCTTCCGAATGGGGATGACTTTCGCTGACTTCCAGGACGATGGGAAGTAGCTGAGCCGGAGACACTGATTAAAGATCAGCGAGAGGTGCTCAAAGAACGGAGAACTCATGTGTTTGAGCTCGAGATTCAGGATGCTGTCGAAGCCTGGGACCTTCATGTTCTTCGATGATCTGATTTAGGCCGTCAATTCGCCAGCTGAGATCTCCAACTCCTCCGAGAAGTCGTTGGGAATCAAATGGATGTTGTTAGCATGCTCGTTGACGGCTGCTTCGTATGGACTGACGATGTTCTGCCCAAGATTGTGTGAGCTGACGAAGTGACGACCTATTTCAACGACCTTCTCTGCAGGAGTTATCAAGCGATCCTTAGAGCTATTATTGTCTAGTGGGATCAAATGTGGGCCGAGGCTTTTTTTTTAGTATTATGGTCATATTCCAGAACGGCTTAGCATAATCTGGGAGAGTGCGGATCTCATTTGAAAAATCGTTATTTTTGAGGTCCACCATTCTGGCCTGGATGATTTTTGTGATTCGATTGCAGCGTGCCTTAAGTTCAGGCAGTCCAGTACGCTGGAACTGCCTGCGAGTGACATTCCGCAATCGAATCAAATCTTTGGTGAGTGTATCGATGTTCAAGGAGTTGCTTACCTGCCAAGCCGTCGGTACATGTTGCTCCCGGGCCGCCGTGATCGCCTCCTCGATAGCGCAAAGCTGGCGGTCGATACTTTCCGGCGTCGTAATCGACGGTGTTATCAACGCACTGCTGGAACCGCTCCCAGTTGACTCGATGGTAGTTACGCCGTAACTGCTGGTGCCGATTGACCGAGGAGCCCAGTTCCGCCACCACCGGATAGTGATCCGAACTGAGCTCCTGGTAGACGACCGGCTGCGAGACGTGGTCACTCAGGTTTGTTATGTAGAGTTCGAGGGTTGCGTGGACACCGGACCGACTCAGCCGAGTGGGGGAATCCGGGCTCAAGATCGTGTAGTGGCCTTCCTACATGTCGTTGCTCGAGATGGTGCCGTTTCGATTGCCGTGACTGTTGCTCCAGGCAGGTCGCCGGCAATGATAAACTGCCCTTGCCTCCGCGTAAGCTTGACGATGTCCCTCCGAAGGGCAGACGATGATCCATCGCCGGTTTTGGCTTGCGTTGGACAGTACGCCGCGATGAGCGCGATTGTGCCGACCGAAGTGGTGATTTCGACACCGATGGCCTCGATGACACTGAGCTGGAAGCTTGGAAGCAGACGACAGTTGATGTTGTAGTGAAGAGCGATGGCCACACCACCTCCCCTGGTCGGCCGGTCGAGTCGCACGATGCGGAAATCCGGGATGTTGATGTTCACCTCCGGTTTTAGGTGCGTTTCGGTGATGAACGCCACGTCTATTTCCTTCTTCTCAAGCAAATCCTTCAGCTCAATCGTTTTGCTCTTTAGCGAGCAAGCGTTCCAGTTGACCAGGCCCACCCTAGCAGCCATTTTCAATGATGAACATGCCAAGAGTGAAGACCTGGTCGCAGCGGGTTTTGCAGCCGCGCAGCCGAGTGGCGAGCTGCGCGAAGATCGGCATCAGTTGCGCCGGAGTGTACAGAGGGGCAGATTCTTCCGATGGGACGGCTTCGTTCTCCGACTGCCGACGGAACCCAGAAGGAAGCAGCGGGGGTCATTCGCTGGTGGATGGTGCTGACGATTCTGGAGCTTGGACCGATGCAGCTGCCGCTGTCAGTCGCTTGTGCGGCTGTACCGGTCGGAGTATTGGAATCACACGACGGGGAGCCGGGATGGCTGGAAAGTTCACCTCGTTGATTACAGGAACACGGTTCTTCTTCGGAATGGTCCTGATGGAAGCCTTCTTCCGGTTTTCCAGGAACTCGGTTCGCTTTGGGCATCCCTTTGGGGTGGCCCGATGTTTGTCGCCACAGTTGGCGCACTTGGGATCGGCCACCTCCATTTTGTCGCACTCGTCCGTCGGATGGGGTTCGCCACACTTGTTGCAGCGCGGTTTCATGCGGCAGTTCCTGGTGCCGTGCCCGAAATTGAAGCAGTTGGTGCATTGCGTGGCATCGCGGTGCACTGGCCGATATCGCTCCCAGTCAACGACGGTGTAATTTATAACGCCAACCAGCTTCAAGTCCTTCCAGGTAGTGGAGCCGTGCTCCAGATGGATCAGGTAAAGCTGGTCGCGATATCTCCTTGCCTTGTCGTGACGAGCGATCTTGTGCACGGCTACTGGCTTCAGTCCGCAACTTTCAAGCTCTGCTTGGAGCTCTTCCTCCTTCATTTCGTGAAGTCCTCGCAGCAAAGCCTTGAGCGGCTTCGTGCCGGGGTGGTCATGAGTGTAGTACTCATACTTGTGGATCTCGAGGAACTCCACGACGGATTATTGATGGTTCCTGTTTGCTGGCATCACTTTCACGCCCTCGATGCAGAGCCGAAAAGTACATTTCAGCCCCTTAGCGATCAGCTGGCGAATTTTTTGGCGCAAATCCGACGGATCGCCATTCACAAACACGGGCGGGCACTTCTCCTTCCGCTCCGGTTGCACCTGCGGCAGCTGCGATTGCTGCTTCTTCCTCTTTTTCGGCGGATTGCCGGCGTCATCAAGTGGCAACGGCGAGAACACGTTGCTCTGCAAAAGCTGCTTGGAGGGGTTACCCGCGCCTCCAAGAGCAGTGCGCTTAGGCACTTTTCCCGTGACAGAATCGGCCACCGAGTCTCCCATGACGGGTCCGGGAGAAAATAACGTCAACGCGACGAAGCGAAAACGAAAATAGCGAACGAACGAGCAAACACTTGGACGGACGCGTACACGATGGCTTTTTGCTGTTGAAGAGGACCTGAGGGCGCTAAATGTTCAGGGCGAATGGAAGCGGATCGAGTCCAGTGGAGAAGGATACTCCATTCGGCGTAGATTCATAATTATGCTCACATAAATTATGATCACATAGATATTTTTGGACATATATTCTCTGCTTAGGACATTTTGTTTCTAGACATATTTTCTGATATATTCGAGGATATGTGCTCCAGGACAGTTTGGACGACCTAGACCTTTTAGTTTTCGCCTTTCTCGTACAACAAAGTTGTATCGAAAGGCTATAGGATTACTAAAAAAACTGTTGATAGAAGGCTCGGAGACCCATAGTGTTATATACCGAACGACTCAGCTCGACGAACTGATATGATGTCTGTATGTGTGTGTGTGTACAAAATTTATAGACACACTTTTTGGAATTTAGCATTATCCGATTTACTCGCAACAAGTTGCATTCGACGGGGAATGCGCCTCCATCGTTTAAAAATTGGCCCGATCGGACATTGTATTTTGGAATTATTGAAAAATCGTTGTTTTTTTTGCCAAGGGTCTTAGATAAAAATGTAAAAATCGAAAAAAAAATTTCAAGAATTGTTGCATATTATTTAATGCAAAAACGTGAAAAAATGATAGAAAAATTGTGATCTAGACCCCCAAAGTGGTTTTTTGACATTTCTAATGTTATTAGAAAGGCATCATCGCCGCTAGGTGGATTAATCTGGGTTTTTCTATACAAGTTTTGGCAGGATCAAGTGAACAAAACCCAAATCAGTACGTTAGATCCACGTAAAAAAATCGTCCTGAAAGGGTTCTTCTTCTTCTTCATTGGCATTACATCCCCACACTGGAACATTGCCGCCTCGCAGCTTAGTGTTCATTAAGCACTTCCACAGTTATTAACTGCGAGGTTTCTAAGCCAGGATACCATTTCTGCATTCGTATATCATGAGGCTAACACGATGATACTTTTATGCCCAGGGTAGTCGAGACAATTTCCAATCCGAAAATTGCCTAGACCGGCACCGGGAATCGAACCCAGCCACCCTCAGCATGGTCTTGCTTTGTAGCCGCGCATCTTACCGCACGGCTAAGGAGGGCCCCTGTCCTGAAAGGGTTAGTCAACAGAAAAAATGTTCCGATCTATTTGGTAAACATATATTGAATAGAGAGATTATTACCCGTTACAAGTTTCAGGGCTATTCGGCCTTACGCCAATTAAAAAAATGTTCGTAGAAATGTATGCGACAAAAATAGTGACTTTTAAAACAAAAATGTCGAAACATCATACAGTCATCCCACAGTTATGAATCATGGTAAAACAATCAATTTTCTTTTTCCAACGTTCAGGTGTCACAGGATCGTCAAGCCTATTTAACGAGCACGAGGTCGCCACATTTTACAGATTACAATGTCTGTTTGTTTGACCTGTGGCAAGGCAATTGATTACGATGATCAGCCCCTCACAGTTAGCGAGAATAAAAAAGTGCAGAATGCATTATGCAAGCATTTCTGGTTCGGCGTAAGTAATATCTAAAATAGTCGTCGAAATTCAATTCACATCTAAATTATTGTAGGAGCATCAATACCTTCAGAGCGTCATCTGCCGTTCATGTTGGCTCAAAATTGAAGAATTCCATCTATTCTATTGTGAAGTGGAGGAACTGCACGCCCATCAGTTGTACCCGCACATACAACTGTTGGAGATCAAACAGGAAATTGGCACCACCGCTGAAGAATTTATGGAAGCAGAAGGCGATGTAGATAGCGGTGAATTATATGCGATCAAAGGTGAGAAACCCAGTTACGAAGGTGCCGAAAACGACGAAAAGGTGTGCATTGAAGCAGATGGTATCGAAAAAATTAGAAAAAGTCTCCGACCGTTGAAAGTTAAGGATCCTATTGACGACGATGACGTCAAATCTGAAATTGAGGACGAAGATTCAAACGCAGGCGACGAAGATTACAAGCATTCCGATTCAGAATATACGAATTCAGATGGAAGTAATACTGCTGAAGAAGCCGAAGGATGTTCGAAACGCACAAAAAAACATCCTAAGGCAACAAAAGAAGAAAAGCTGGCAATCCAAAAATATATTTCAGAACATATTTTACTTGAATGTGATACCTGTGCGGTGCGATATACCACCATCAAGGAGCTGCATGAACATTCAATGGAAGACCACAATAAGCCAGCAACTGTATTGTGTTGTAACCGTAGCATCTCGAACCGTTTCCGATTTGAGGAACACATACGATACCATTTGAATCCGGATCGGTTCAAATGCTCACAATGCTCGAGAGCCTGTCCCAATCGGGACGCACTCCGCAAACACATACAACAGGTGCACACGACAGAGGATGCAAAACTATATAATTGTCAAAAGTGTACTAGAAAATTTTCTACGAAAAAGGGATTAGCCCGACATGAGAAGATCCACGACGAATCCGACAACGAAGGAACTGGTACGAAGCGCCGATCACGAGCTGTGGACAATGAAAAGATGATCGCAGAAAACATAAACCTTGAGTGCGATTCGTGCCAAAAGAAATTCGAGTCATTTGGAAGTTTGCAAAAGCACTCATCTAAGGAGCATTCAAAGCTCGCGTATGTTTTTTGCTGTGATTTGAGATTCAATAAGAAGCCACGACTCATCGATCATGTTCTTTTCCACTTGGAGCCAACCAGCTTTCAGTGCAAAATTTGCCACAAAAATTTACCCCATACTGAATCCCTTAGGCGCCACATGGATAGTAATCACGCACCGGCAGAATTGAAAACGCTCAAATGCAGCATGTGCCCTAAGATGTTTACGCATCTGAAGTTCCTTAAGACCCACGAACGCTATCACAACCGCAGGTGGTTGTGCGAAATTTGCAACAAGAAATTCATCTGCGAAGCTAACTTGAAGTATCACCACAAGACGATCCATACCAAGGAGCTGAACTATGTGTGTCATGTCTGTGCCAGAACGTTCAACATCTACTCCTCGTATCGGTCGCATCTTGAAACGCACGATGTATCCCCGAAGAAGAAACCGCAAAAACCGCCAGTGCAGTGCCCGGTTTGCAACGCCTGGACCGGAAAACTGTCCCACCATATGCGACTGCACTCGGGAACGCAAACGTGTGAAATTTGCGGCAAGGAATGTAAAAACGCGATCTCCTATCGGTACCACATGAAGAACCACGAGATGGGAGACTTTGTATGCTCGGTTTGTGGCAAGGGTTTCAAGAGGGAAATCACATTGAAGGTATAGATCAATATTGCAAACCACAAATATTGTTAAACATCCAATGTAACTTATTTTTTTTTCATTTCAGGAACATATGGCATCGCACACTGGGGTCAGCCTGTACAGTTGTGACTTCTGCGATCGAACGTTCAACTCGAATGCCAACAAAGCTTCGCATCGCAAGAAGATGCATCCGCAGCAGTGGCTCGAGGACAAGTTGAGGAAAAAGGCGGCCAAGCTGGCAGAGTCTGCTGTAGTGCTCCAGTCGTAGAATATTTTAACGATAAGTAATCAATGGTTGGAATATTTAAATAACATGGTACCTGGTAAGTATTTTATTTTGTGACCTACGTTATGAGGAATTCATTGCACAGAAGTAGAGCGACAGTCGCTCGGATCATAAAACATAGTCAAACCCCGCTCCAGACTGAATGTTGGTAATATTCAGGCTTCGAGTTTTAACATGTGAGTTATAGAATACCTATTTGATATGAAACAAGTTGTGGAGCTGTTTTCATTTCCTACGAGTTCCTACACAGGCCATAAAAAAAAGTGAACGGAAACGAAGCGAACGCTTCGCGAAGGATACAAAATTCGGATCTAAGTTTCAAGGTAAGTGACAATCCTACAACTTCTATCCAATGGATTTTTTATAATTAAACTATTTAGAGCTTCCTAGTAAGTCGAGTCAAATACAAGACACTAGCCCATATGAATAAAGCCGAGTAAATACGTTCTACTCAAATCTGTGAAGATTCACAGAGATTTTCAACAGCACTCAGAGATATTTGAGCTATGAGTATTTACTCAGTTAGTGTCCTCCAAATCGCCAAAACGGCAAAAAAAGTGTCAAAATAATCGATATGAAGGTAGGAAAACCTGAAATTTTCCACATTTTGATGAAACATCCAAAATTTTGGTGAAGCAAAACGTCTAAGTGATGTACTATGCGTCTCCACGGACTTTCCATACCAGAAATTTAAATCGCCGACGCGTGGTGCATTGTTCTTTAAGAGCTGCCAGCTAAAAACCGATTTGTCTCATGAATTTTTCGGTAGCATAATATCACCAAATGTTATTATTATCAATATGATTGAGATTTTCAACAAGCAGGGCTAGTAGCGACGAATGCCGTTCAAAATAGTGTCTTTAGTGACCAACGATGATGAAACAGTGACCAAATAGTGACTTTCAATTGTAGAAAAAGTGACCAAATAGTGACTTTTGTATGAAGTTTTGAACCTGGTATAGAGCTACAAGTTGCATTAGCATTGTTACGGTATAATTCGTAGTTTGCAAACTAGTGTTTTATTTTTGAAATCCATATCTAGAATGCTATCAGGAATCAAGAAAAGGCAAAGACAACAAAAGCATAAGGATTACTGCTACTGGACACGCCCATCCTCATCGTAAGGAGGGAGAGGATGGAAGCAAGATGCCAGTGACTGCGACACTCTCATAAGCACCACGGAGTTAAGGATGGTATTCGTTGGATCTGTCAGGAGCTTGCGATGTGGCCATGGTACCTCATATCAAGTAGCATACTACAAGAAGGGTATATACGTCACGTGAACGGGTAGTAAGTGACAAGTTGAGTCACAAAGTTATGCTGATAATTACAACAACATTTGTTATTCAATATGAGCTCGAAGTTTTCTGTATATTAGCCAAAGAATGATATAAAATATAAATCTAATTGATTCCTAGACTGTGAAGTATGGTAGGACCATTTGTTTGAAAAATATAAAATAATTAAAATAATGAAGAAATTTTAAAAATATAATATAATAAAACAATGGTTCATTAACCAGCTTAAACGAAGTTTTTGAGATTTTCAGCTCGACGTGGCATTCTAGGGAAAGGTTTGAAATCCAATCAAACGATGGTCTCGTATTAGAAATCCAGCAATTCTAATAAATTTTAATTTCTAAGTGACAGACTTTTGTATTAAAGTTAATTAAAATGAATGGCCAAATAATCTGGATTTAAAAAAATCATTAAATCAATTTTTTTTGTTTTATTCCAGATTTAAAAAATCCGACCAATTTATTCACCTCCATACTAGCTTTTTGGATATCTTTTCTCAACTGTTAATAAACGAATTTTCTTTTATAAAAATGTGATATTTTTGAAATAATTTCAATCAAAAAGTTTTTTAGTGGCAAGTGGATTGTGCTAGAATTAATTCTGACATAAGTTGCAAGGCGGATTTAACAATCATAAACGGATTTAACAACCATTCCACAACCAACACGCCCTTATCGCTCATTATTAGGTTCTGCAGCGTCTGTATCTAACCTCAAACTGATGACAGATTAGTAGTACTTCGCGTTTGACTCGGGGGCAGCCAACCAATAACGAACTCGAACCTTGTCGGAGTCCTCGTCGGAGTCAGTGGAAAGTACTACTGAACTGTCAAAAAAGTTCATTTGACGAGAACCTAATTCATTCGTGACGTCATGCTGCAGAACCTAATTCTTCCTGACGTTGAGAAACATCAATCATGTTTGTCATGCGATGAACCAGAGGCTGTTCACTATCTTTGGTATCAACGCTCACCAACAGACGTGGTTCTGGTTCCAATGATCATCAATTCTGTACTCCTCAATTGACCTTTTTCGTCAAAATTTTTTATTCGCTTAATCGATTCTTTGGCTTATTTAAGGTCAACTTTCCCAAAGAACTCATATTTTTTGACGCCTTTAAGTATTTTTAAAATTTTAAACAAAAATCGAAAAAGTGCTGTTTTTTGGATTGGCCCGAATTCGAACGAACATCGGGTAAATTTTTCAGGCCGGCTCACACGTGCAGCACTTTTTCGGATTTTGTTTTCGATTTTAGTTTAGAAGTAGTTTACAGGCTTCAAAAAATTCGCATTTTAACAAATTCCATTTGTGAAGAAAAAGATTATAGTCGACATGAATAGGAAATAACCTCAAGATTTTCACAACACACTTGGAACTTTTTTTGTGCATATTTTTCAAATTTAATATATTACTACCAGATTCATATTTGATTTGGTTGATAATAATAGGTACAAATGATTTTTATTTACAACTTCTTTACAACAGGCAGTGTAAAAATAGTGACTTTAGTGACCATTTTCCGAAAAATAGTGACTTTAGTGACTTTTGGATGCAAATAGTGACTTTTTAGTGACCAGACTCAAAATAGTGACCAAGTCACTAAAAAGTGACTCGCTACCAGGCCTGTACAAGTTTAAGATGGCATTAGCTAGTTATATTGTTTAACTCTACTATGAAACAAAAATACCCGTGAAAATCGTTACAACTAAGACTGTTCCAAAATTCCAAAATTTTCGAAGCTGCACTCCTTTTTTGTGACAATGTTGATGGACCACAGATCCCACACTGAGTTCCAGTGAGGTCCGGCTGGGATTTGTCAACGGTTTTGGAATCGGAAGCAATTTTGTGGACGGACTTCTCACAAGCGACGTTTTTGTAACTTCTTCGAAACACTATTTTGAACATTCTGAAAAACCCAGATTAATCCACCTAGCGACGGTGATACTTATCTCGTGCGTTATAAAATGAAATGAAAATGAAAAAAAATCTAAAAGCTTATTAAATTGCTCTTAGATTTTTTGTGAAGAGTATTAAAAACGGTAAGCAGTACGGGGTTGGATTTTTGTTCTACTGTATAATAAACACAATACATAATTCTATTCGAAATTTTATTTTGTAATATTACACTTAATCAGCTTCCTTCCGTCGTCGAGTATCCGCATTGCCTCTTTCACTGACCGTATCATCCATTCCCAAACACCTCCCATGTGTGGGATTCCCGGGTGGGATGATATGCCAGGCGGTAGTCAAACTGCTTACGGCTTCGGCGCACTCTTCGTTGATCTTCCCATCTCGATCATCTCATTGTTTGATCTGCGGAAGCAAGTGGCATTGTCGGAGAATATTTGACTTGGCATGCCAAACTTACTTTGGAAACGGGTGATGGCCATTTGACACGACTAGGTCGTGAGACTGTGCACAGCTTCCAGGTGCACCGTACGCATAGCCATGCATGTGAAAACTGCCACCCAACGTTTCTCTGTACCCGAGCAAAGGCAGATAACTGAAATAATATCAAACTGATAACAGGATTAGTTATCCTTATTATCATCTTGATATTTAGTTATCAATCATGTGATTAACTGATAACTGAATAATAACAAAATGTATTATCAATACAAATTTGGTATTTTCTTCTAAATTTCGCGTCGTTCAGATATCGGGCTAAGCATTCTATTCTTTCAAATATATTGTACAGCGCATAAAAAAATTTACTCATCCGCTTATTTTTCGACGCAACCAAAAATAAGCGCCAGATAGGCGCCCTAATAAAAGCATACCTGTAGCAAAAAAGCTACTTTGATAATTTTGAAAATTTGATCGCCACGCGCTGGTTTGTAGCGATGAATGCCAGATCTGTAGAAGCCTTGAAAAAATGATCATGAAAGATGTCAACAATTCACAATACTTCTGCTAAATGTACCCAATGCTATGAATAGTGACAGGAGCTGTTTCCAAACACTGAACTGAAATTTTTGTCTAAGCAGACTGATTTTCCTCGTTACTAACGATATTTATCTGTTTTGTTTATTTCTCTGTCAACACAGGGATTTCCACAAAAATTGAAATTGTCCTATCTGTTTTATACTCTAATTATTAACTTTCATTTCAGGTGTTGTTGAATAATGAAATATGTATCTGAAAACCAAGCGTTGTAGTTTGATAAGGACTTAAAATGGCCTTGCAGCTCCCGAAACATATGATCCAAGGGCATGTTTTTTTTTTTTTTTTCTTCCTAAACAATGGAGGGGGAATCTGCTCAACAGACATCCTGGGTTGACCAGGAAGTGCTGGGTTAGGGGCCACCTCCAATGAGGAAGACACGACTGCATCCCCGACCAGCTAAACCGTTTCCATTGCCGCCAAGCCCATCGTCCCTTCGGTACAACCAGAAAGTAATGCTTCAAAGGGGGGCCAGTGCATAACGCACCCTCGAGGTTAGCTGCGTGTCCTTGCAGCATCGAACATCGTGACTCGCTTTTTTAGAAGAACACCATGGTATCGTGCCAGCGCATTGCCGGCTTTCCAGGTGGCCTTACCACGCCCTATGTCCTCGGAAGGTGGGCAGGGTCGACTTCGCGCCTGCTTCCCTCTGCACGACTGGTATCAAGAATGATGATGCCGCGTGCACCCCAAATTGACCTTTCTGCGATAGGGCCTATTCGCCAGCACAAAGAGGGACTTGCCGACGCGGTGCCTACGCCTGCCCCAGCCTTGACGAGGACCCCTTTCCGTCCTCGGGCTCGGAACCCGCCCGGTTGACCGACGCCGCGAAAGCGACGATACCATGTTTTTTTCACGCGGCCACTTGTTCGATAAAAGGATCGAGTTCGACCACAGGGCACCGGTATGACCCATGAAGCCGACTCCGAACCCTTGGACCACCTCTTATTTGCGCCTGAACTAGCCATCCCTCGAGTCCACGCGCCACCTTCTGTGTAGCTCCGAGACGATTTGGACGATAGCCGATAAAACGGCGTTCCAGCCAACTTCATCTTTACACATCCTCCGAACTAGGTTGTCCGGGGTAGTGTCCAGACCACATGTGGCAAGCATGTGATCACGCATTGTGCGAAAACGCGGGCACACGAACAACACGTGTTCCGCCGTTTCCTCTAAACCAACGCACACCGGACACTCGGGCGAGGCCGAGTCTCCGAACCGGTGTAGGTACTGTCTGAAGCAACCATGGCCTGTAAGGACCTGGGTCAGGTGGAAAGTGATTTCCCCATGGCGCCTCTTGACCCACGTACCTATCTCCGGTATCAACCTATGTGTCCATCTACTCTTAGTGGAACTGTCCCACGCACGCTGCCATTTGACCATTGAGGCCAACCTGACAGTCCTGCGGATGCCTCTCGTGCCGCGCATTTCAAAGCACTCTATGTCTTCACCGATAACGATGTCAATAGGCATCATACCGGTGATGACGCAGAGTGCATCGTGCGACACGGTACGGTACGCGCTCGCAACTCTTAGGCACATGAGCCTATACGTACTTTCTAACTTCGTTCTGTAGCAGTTAATACGCAGGGCCGTGCCCCAAGCTGGCCCCCATACCTCAGTATGGACAGAGCAACGCTAGCCAGAAGCGTGCGCTTGCTGGCATAAACCGCAGAGCTATTGGACATCATCCGGGACAATGCCACTATAGCTGTGGAGGCACGCTTGCAGGCGTAATTGACGTGGCTACCAAAGGTGAGCTTATCGTCGATTATTACCCCAAGAGTTTGATTGAGCGTTCAGAGGTGATCGTGCAGTTGCCTGCCCTTATCACCGCTTGCTGCTCCGACTTTCGGTTGTTAACAACAACCACCTCAGTCTTGTGGTGAGCCAGTTCTAACTTCCTGGAACTCATCCACTCCTCCACAATTGCGATCGAGTGGGCTGCAGTCAACTCCACCTCTTCGATCGATTCGCCGTAGACCTCCAGCGTAATATCGTCAGCGAAGCCAACGATTACCACGCCCACCGGGAACTTCAACCTCAAGACACCGTCGTACATGACGTTCCATAACACCGGACCCAGTATGGAACCTTGCGGAACCCCTGAGATTATGTCAACACACTTCCGACCCGCCTCCGTGTCGTATACCAGTACTCGATTCTGGAAGTAGCTTCCGAGAATCTTGTACAGGTACTCGGAAATTCCAAGACGCAGGAGCGCATCTGCAATAGCTGCCCAACTGGCACTATTGAAAGCATTCCTTACGTCGAGAGTCACTACTGCACAATAGCGAACTCCCCTCCTCTTACGCTGGATAGCTATCTCCGCGGATTTGGTAACCGACAAGATAGCGTCTACGGTCGACTTACCCTTTCGGAAGCCAAACTGGTTACTCGATAGACCATCCGTACCCTCCGTGCGTATCAACAACCTGTTGAGGATGATCTTCTCGAGCACCTTCCCCGCCGTATCAAGCAGGCATATTGGTCTATATGCCGACGGATCCCCCGGTGGTTTTCCCGCCTTTGGCAATAGGACCAAGCTCTGCCTTTTCCATGCTTCAGAGAAGACTCCCTCGTCCAGGCATCTCTGCATGACAGATCTGAACATCTCGGGAGCCTCGGCAATGGCCGCTTTAATGGCCAGGTTCGGAATACCATCCGGTCCTGGCGCCTTACCTACACTAAGGGACTGTGCAATCCCCGCAAGTTCCGCCACAGTTACTTTTCCCTCGTCGGCCACCCTGGCTCCTGGCAGCTCCACGAAGGGAGGCCAGGGGCTTGGGTCGTGACGTGGGAAGAGCCCTGCGATGATCCTCTCCAGCATCTCTGGAGACCGCTCTGTAGGGGCCATCGCCCCACGTGTCTTGGCCATTACGACCCTATAGGCGTCACCCCATGGATTCGCGTTGGCACTTTGACACAGGCCCTCGAAGCAGGCTTTTTTCTTGATCTAATCTCAGTCTTCAGAGCGGCTCTAGCAGCCACGAACGCCACCCGTCGTTCAACACGCTCCTCTTCTGTGCGTGCTCGCTGCATCCGCCTCCTTGCCCGTAGGCAGGCGCGGCGCAGGTTCGCAATTGCTTGAGTCCACCAGTAAGCCGGTGGTCTCCCATTCCTAGGGTGGACTTTCCTATGCATGGTGGCATCGCATGCACGCGAGAGTACTGTTACCAGCTGCTCGCCACTCAGACCGAGAGTATTGTGCTCGCGGCGGAGCGCTTCCTTAAACACCTCGTCGTCGAAGTATGATGTCTTCCACATACGAGGACTAGGCCTCGCCCCTTCTTCCGTCCGCTGAATGCTGGTCGTATAGTCGATACTGTAGCGAACCGCCAGGTGGTCGCTGTGAGTGTAGCCATCATCTACCCTCCAGTTCGAGCTACTCGTTTGGCCAGGGCTCCAGAACGTAACGTCGATAATCGATTATCGATCCAAGGGCATGTGCTTATTCAAGGGCATGTGCAAGATCATCTGCAGTCAAACCTCCAATAATCGATGTTGAAAGGACGGTCGACTCATGGGAATATCGAAATGTGAAATAGAAAATCCTTTGGAAGGTGTTTGAATGGACCATCACAGTAGCCCAAAAAATATGTTTAACTAGCAGACCCGACGAACTTCGTTTCGCCTAAAATTGATTTATTTTCTGATTAGTTCTTGGGTTATGCAGAAATTTCAGTTTCATTTGTATGAGAACCCCCCTTTCCAAAGTGGGGAGGGGTCTCGAACCACCTTAAGAACCTTCCCCGACCCCAAAAACCTCTACATACAAATTTTTACTTCGATCGGTTCAGTAGTTTCCGAGTCTATAAGGTTCAGACAGACAGAAATTCATTTTTATGTATATAGAAGAAGAAGAAGAATATTAGTCCTGAGAATGCATATGAAAACATGAAACATTTCACTGTGAAATGCAAGGCTGTGGTTTAGTTTGAATAAAACCTATAACCGAAATCGATTTACAGCATGGTGCTGCTAGCAACCTAATGATTGATAATATAAGAGAGAAAAACTAACCTAAGCCTATTATTTAATTGGTCACAACTGAAAACAAAATGTATTCAATAAAAGGACGATGAACTGTATTTATCCTAATTGATTGCCGATTCGCTATTTTGAATGAAATTCATTTCGGTTATCATTTTTGCTATGTTGACTTGTAATTCAACCAGAATGATAACAATTTTAGTTATCAATATAACTGGATAATTAAGTTTGTTATTAATAAGTTATTCTGCTTTGCACTCTGTCCAGCCGACTGTTATTTACATAAGTGGTTATGGTATTAATAAAACGCGACGCGAGACAAGACATAACATTTATCGTTTTTACACTCGTCAACTAAGATTTAAAAAATTACCTTTTACGTCGACCGGTTTCGGGCGCGATGTTGCCCATCATCAGGACTATGTCCAACTGACTACTTTTCGTACGTTGCTCGTACACGTTCGGTTGCAATTGAAGTTAGGGAAGGTTTATTTCGGCCAGGCCGAAAAGGTTGGATACGATGGGAGGATCGTCTTCATTCATCAGCTGTTCTTTGGCATTTGTGATGAACATTGACTCCCAAGCGTTGAGCTGGGAGTTTTTCCTTACTGTTTTTAACAATTTCGAATTCTCCCAGTTAATGTTGAGACCATAGTTTACTGCATGTATAGCCACGCTCGATTCGTTTGTTTTGTGTGATTCCACAGCATTTTTATGTTCCCTTAAACGTACTTTTATTTTGCGGCGGATCTGACCGATGTAAACTGCAGAACAGTCATCACAAGGAATTTGATAGATTCCCGACTGCTCTTCCGGTGGAACCTTGTCCTTTAGATTGCAGAGTAAATCACGTAGAGTGTTCTCACTTTTATATACTATCTGCAATCCCTGTCGTTGAAGTGCAGTTTTAATTGGGTTTGTTAGTCTGGGATAAAATGGTACATAGAATTTGTTATCAATAATGGATAATAGAATTTGTTATCAATAAGTTATTCATTTTTGCTTGGGTACGCCGTCCAACTGTAGCTTCCACCGGACCCGACGCCGACGGAGCTGAATGGCCAACGATGAGATGTTACTCGTTCGACATGAAGTGGAGCCATCCTCGGTGAACGTGGCCGACACTTGTTCACTCTACACCAGACGCATTTGCTCACTACCTGCTGTATTGCCGGACGCATTTTCGGAATCTGGAACCGCTGCCTCATCTCATTAAAGACGGTCTCCGAGCTGGTCGTGGTAGTGCTGGATTAGCATAAAAGTGACGTCGTGGAACCGTGACAGAATGATCGGGTGCTTCTTGTCGAAGGAACTCTCCTCGGATTTCGCAATCCAACCGTCTATTCGCAGAACGCCTTCGTCGTCCAATACCGGCGAGCTTTTATATACCGGGCTATCCTTTTTAAGCTTTTCCATTCGTTCGCCCGGTTGGCACTTTGGGTCAATCGTTAGCGCACTCATCTCGTCCGGAAAACTATCACTTGTGCCTGTCGTCAGCTAATCGTTTCCGCTTGCTGGAGCTCTTCTTGTCCAAGAAGTTAACTGCAGTCGCTTCTATCGACCGCCGTTGCTTCGCCGTAGCTAGTATTTGGCGATAAACTGTAATACGCTGGCGATTACCAGCAACAGTTTCGTCCAGCGAGAAATCGGCTCGGAGTCGATCACCTCGTGGAACATTACAACCCCTCTCGCTTAAACATCCGTCTCTTTGGTCTCCGGCTCTTGCGCTGGCCACTCTTCTTGTGGCCGATTCAAGAAAGACGGTCCGTTGAACCACTCACCATCACTTTGCAACGGCAGACCTCCTTTCCTCCACTTTGTTACCACGTCTGCGATGTTGAGCTGCGTTGGATTTCTCCGACCCGGAAAGCAACGAATTGCTTATTTATTTATTTATTGTTGCTACATCAACAGACTAATTTGTCCCAATGATGGTGTGATAAAAAAAATATTTGGGCGAATATAAAACAAAACTAAAAGTTATACATTTAAAACAATTTACAAAAACATATCAGTCTTTACGTAGTCTACTGTGCTGAAAAGAACTGGTAGAAACGGCGGCGCAGCGTCTGTCGGGGAATGTTAAAGTCGAACAAAGCTGAGACACGATTGAAGTTTCTCTGCAACCCGCTGATAGCACCATGCATGCTGTAGTTAGTTCGGCTGAAAGGCATTCTTAGCATTGCGCCGATTCGTAGTGTTCTGGAACGGACGTTGATGCTAATTTGATTCAGGATAGAGCTACAGTCAATTCGGCCTTGCAAGATGTCAGCAATTAGAAGAGCTCGAGTTGTCTCCCTACTGTGTCGAAGCGGTTCCAAATGTATCAACTGACATCGCGATTCATAGTTTGGAAGACGTTGTGGATCCCTCCATGGAAGTTTACGTAGTGCGAAACGTAAACATCGGCGTTGCACCGACTCGATTCTGTCGGAACCGTTGTTATAGCTCGGGTGCCACGGGGTGGAGTCAAGTAGCTTATAATCGAAATTAATTGGTTCTTTTTTCCGGGAGAACGTAATCACAGAGCACTTTATCGGGTTGACCACCATTCGGTTGATGGAACACCAGCCAGAAAATAATAGTAGTTGATTCTGCAAAAAGCGACAATCGTTTATCGAGTTGATCCGGAGGAACATCTTCAAATCGTCAGCGTATGAAAGCTTTGGACATTTAATTATGAAGTTCACGTCATTGAAGTATAATAAGAAAATCAGCGGTCCTAGGTGGCTTCCTTGTGGTATTCCCGATGAAGCCGGGAAATCGTCAGATGTGCATTCGCCGACGGAGACCGACAGCCGGCGTCCAGTCATGTATGTACGGAGCTATTCTAAGAAAGAGCCACATATTCCAAGCCTTCGGAGTTTTGCTATAGCGATAGAGTGGTTCAGCTTGTCGAAGGCGGCGGATAAGTCGGTATATATTACGTCCGTTTGCGCCCTGTCATTCATGCATTCCGTAATATATGAAGTAAGGCACAACAAGTTACAAGTTGTGGAGCGGCCGATCGTAAACCCATGTTGGTCTTCGGACAAATAATGTTTGCAGTGAGAAAGCAGAGGTTCCATGATTACAAATTCGAACAGCTTTGAAATGGAGCTCAGAGACGTTATTCCTCTATAATTATCCACGTCTCGTCTATTTCCCTTTTTGTGAACAGGAAGTGACCATTGGAGATAGATAGCCTAAACAGCGCAAGCAGAGGTGTTAGCAAGCTAGAAATGTGTTTCTTCAGGAATGCAGAGGGGACACCATCGGGGCCGGAGTTGAATGAAAGCTTGAGTCGTGAAGCTGTAGTCGAGATCATTTCGGCGTCGATGTCGATATTGCTCAGTGCTTGGCCGAACAGTGGGACGTTATTCGCTGCGAGAGTAACTTCGGCGTCGGACAGCTGCTCGTCGATGAAAACGTCAGAGAACTTCAACGAAAAAAGACGACAAATGTCCTTAGGAGTTGAAGCGGCCTCACCGTGTAATGTCATTGTCGAAGGAAGACCAGATTCTTTCCGTTGTTTGTTCACAAAATTCCAAGTCTTCGGATGGGTTTTAAGCTTCGATTGCACGTTTCTTAGGTATTGCGAGTAGCATAAACGACTGAGTCGCTTATAATCGTAGTTCAATCTCACATAGTAGGACTTAAGTAGAAGTGTACGATGTTTCGTGTATTTCCTAAGAGCAGCTCTTTTGGTGGATTTCAGTTTTTTAACCTCCTTTGTTTGCCAGGAGGGATGAGAATCTCTATTGTTGATCTTTTAGGGACGTGCCTTTCGATTACGCAGGCCAAGACGTGCGAAAAAGTAAGAGCAGCATTCTCGATGTCGTTGGAGAATATCGAACTCCAGTCCATACTTCCCAACACTTCGACAATACTTTCGTGGTCGGCTTTCCGCTACGGGAACAGGAAAATCGTCGAAGTCGTTTTCCAAGTTCTCCGGAAAAGAGACAACTAAAGGTGGATGATGCGGGACGATTTTGACCAAAGGAGCAGGGGTCATGTAGATGCATGGAGCGACGTCTCTGGCACTCACAAAACATAGGTCCAAACTGCGTAGATTTTCGTTTACGACGTGATTAACTTGAACTAGCGTCGCCGCGCTGTAGCTGTCGATTAACTTCAATGCCCCGGAACAGGCATTGAAAAAAATCAGATCATGAGTAAAAATCGGCTAAATTCATGCCAACTTGATGCTCTACTGCGGCCTAATCGCTGATGCTCTCTAGGTCGTTGAAAATTGGCGTTCATTGATTCAATGTTTAAAGATCTTCATCACTCACCAATGGGAGACAACTGAGCGAGGCAAATCACTTGGTAACCTAACAATGAGTGTTGTTACCACACGCTGTTAGAAAAATCTTTTTAGATATTTGGAAAATTATATCCGCTATGAGAATGGAACTCTGATACACTGCATGGGAGGCTTTGATACTTTCTCTCCTCCATCCCAGCAACTTGAAAACAGAGTGAATAAAGCAGAACATCGGATGTGTTTTGGTTTTATTCTAGTAGAGCAAGCGTTACACAAATGCTCCAGTCGTAGCTTCCCTGGATACCATACCAAGTATGGCTTGGCGAACACTGTTGCTCGTTATTTACGCAGCAACTATCGCTCATAATCGTTGTTTGGTATCCATCTGAGCAAGGCTGTTCACTCACTGGCATAGGATGCTATGATTTTTTTTTTTTTTTTTTTTTTAACTAACTTTATTTGCTAATTATCTAATACATGTATTCATCTCTTAGACTAGGTGTTCCGTGTTTTCTTAACACTATCATCCTTATTTGCTATGTTACTTTTTAGTTATTATTAATACATTTCAATTGCCTCTGGCAGTTAGAATTTTTCCTCTGGTTGAATTGAACCATGTAGGAATTACAATGTTTTCAACTTAAACTAAACTTAACCTATTTTATACTAAGGGTACAAGGAGTTAATCGTTGCAATAGAAGATTGCAACGATTTTTGTCTAAAATTGAAATTATTTTGTTGGACATTTGTTGCAATGTCTCAATATTAGAAATTCTATGAAGTTCATTGGTACTATACCACGGAGGCAACTTCAGAATCATTTTCAAAATTTTATTTTGAATCCTCTGGAGTGCCTTCTTTCTGGTATTGCAGCAACTAGTCCATATTGGCACAGCATACAACATGGCAGGTCTAAAAATTTGTTTGTAAATCAAAAGTTTGTTCTTAAGACAAAGTTTTGATTTTCTGTTTATAAGTGGATATAGACACTTAATATATTTGTTACATTTGGCTTGAAGGCCTTCAATGTGATTTTTAAAAGTTAATTTTTGATCTAGCAGAAGTCCTAAATATTTAGCTTCGCTAGACCAATTAATTGGAACCCCATTCATAGTGACTATATTTCTGCTAGAAGGTTTCAAATAAGAAGCTCTCGGCTTATGTGGGAAAATTATAAGCTGAGTTTTGGAAGCATTCGGGGAAATTTTCCATTTTTGCAAGTAAAAGGAGAAAATATCCAAACTTTTTTGCAATCTACTACAAATGACACGAAGGCTTCGCCCTTTGGCTGAAAGGCCCGTGTCATCTGCAAACAAAGATTTTTGACACCCTGGTGGTAAATCAGGTAAGTCAGAAGTAAAAATGTTATACAATATGGGCCCCAGTATGCTGCCTTGGGGGACACCAGCCCTTACAGGTAATCTATCAGATTTAGTATTCTGATAGTTTACCTGCAGTGAGCGATCTGATAAATAATTTTGGATCAGTTTAATGATGTACAGAGGAAAATTAAAATTCATCAATTTTACAATCAAACCTTCATGCCAAACACTGTCAAATGCTTTCTCTATATCAAAAAGAGCAACTCCAGTCGAATATCCTTCAGATTTGTTGAGCCGAATTAAATTCGTTACTCTTAATAACTGATGGGTGGTTGAATGCCCATGGCGAAAACCAAATTGTTCATCAGCGAAAATAGAATTGTCATTAATATGAACCATCATTCTATTTAAAATAATCTTTTCAAACAATTTGCTTATTGAAGAAAGCAAACTGATTGGGCGATAACTAGAAGCATCAGCTGGATTTTTGTCCGGCTTCAAAATTGGAACAACTTTGGCGTTTTTCCATTTATCTGGAAAGTATGCCAATTGAAAACATTTGTTAAATAAATTAACTAAAAAGGATAAAGAGCTCTCAGGAAGTTTTTTGATAAGTATGTAGAAAATACCATCATCACCCGGGGCTTTCATATTTTTAAATTTTCTAGTAATAGATTTCACTTCATCCAAATTAGTTCCCAACGAAGGGTCAAAAACATTCTCTTGATTGAGAATGGCTTCGAAGCTCCGTGTAACCTGATCCTCAATTGGACTAGTGAGACCTAGACTAAAATTATGGGCACTCTCGAACTGCTGAGCAAGTTTTTGAGCCTTTTCGCCATTTGTTAATAAAATTTTATTTCCCTCTTTAAGCGCTGGAATTGGCTTTTGAGGTTTTTTAAGAATTTTTGTTAATTTCCAAAAGGGTTTCGAACTGGGATCCAACTTCGAGACATTATTCTCAAAGTTGGTATTTCTCAGAATAGCGAAACATTCTTAATTTCATTTTGCAAATCTCGCCTTCTTCTCACATTTTTAAGACGGATCAGTAGCTGAAGATCGTCGTCAATAATAATGGAGTTGAATTTAATTTCACATTTAGGAATTGCAATGCCTCTGGCTTCGACAATTAAATTTGTCAAAGATACGAGAGCATTATCAATATCACTTTTGGTATCGAGAGGAATATCAACATCAAAATTCCTATCGATATACGTTTTATATAAATCCCAATCAGCTCTATGATAATTAAAAGTAGAGCTGATTGGATTATAAATGGCTTCTTGTGAGATTTCAAATGTCACAGGAAGATGATCAGAGTCAAAGTCAGCATGAGTTACCAATTGGCCACACAGCTGACTTGAATCCGTTAAAACTAAATCAATTGTAGAAGGATTTCGACTGGAAGAAAAACAAGTAGGGCCATTGGGATATTGAATAGTATAATATCCCGCAGAACAATCTTCAAATAAAATTTTACCATTAGAATTGCTTTGAGCATTATTCCATGAACGGTGTTTGGCATTGAAGTCACCAATTACGAAGAATTTTGATTTGTTGCGAGTCAGAATTTGATGATCAGCTTTCAACAAATTCTTTTGCTGCCCATTGCATTGAAAAGGCAAGTAGGCTGCAATGAAGGAAAATTCTTCTTCTTCTTCATTGGCATTACATCCCCCACTGGGACAGAGCCGCCTCGCAGCTTAGTGATCATTAAGGTCACTCCTGACAGAATCCACGTTTCAAAGTGCTCGCGTTTTCGGGGGCACACCACTCGATACAGAAGCAACGCACAACTGTCATTTTTATTTTTTAACGCATGCTGCGACTTAGCAAAGCTGAAACAACAAAAATGACAGTTGTCCGCCGCCTCCGTATCGAGTAGTGTGCCCCCGAAAACGCGAGCACTTTGAAACTTGGATTCTGTCAGGAGTGACCTTAAGCACTTCCACAGTTATTAACTGCGAGGTTTCTAAGCCAAGTTACCATTTTTGCATTCGTATATCATGAGGCTAGCACGATGATACTTTTATGCCCAGGGAAGTCGAGACAATTTCCAATCCGAAAATTGCCTAGACCGGCAACGGGAATCGAACCCAGCCACCCTCAGCATGGTCTTGCTTTGTAGCCGCGCGTCTTACCGCACGGAAGGAAAATTGTCCAAAATTTGTTTCAACAGAAACTCCCAAGGTTTCAAAAACTTTGGTTTCAAACGAAGAAAATAATTTATGTTTGATACGTCTATTAATGACAATGGCGACCCCACCACAGGCGCTGTCAAGACGATCATTTCTGTAGATAAAATAGTTTGGATCTCTTTTAATGGAGAGTCCTGGTTTTAAATACGTTTCAGTTATAATGGCAATATGCACATTATGAACTGAAAGGAAGTTGAATAATTCATCTTCCTTACCCTTTAGAGAGCGGGCATTCCAATTTAGAACTTTCACACAATTATTTGGATCCATTGAAACGGAGTCCGATAACAATTTTTGTGTGTACTTTATACCAACCTGAACAGCTTCAGGAATGGTATTTGCTTTGAACATTGCATCAATCATGTGATGCAATTGTTCAGTTAAAAATCAAAATCGGAAGCAGTCATGCTACCTGAATCGGCAACATGACCGTTATTTTCCGTTGGAACATGGGTATAAACCTCATTTTGAGAAGAGAAATTTTGTCTACCAGCAGCGATGTTTGCATACGTAGGTACATTGGAAAAATTGGAATTTACTGAAGTGCTTGCTACCCGTTGACGAGCGGCAAAATTTGTTTGTGAATTGTGGTGGGTATGAATTGCTCGACCGGTAACCGGTTTCGAAATTTGAACGTTTGAAAATTTCTACCCGTCGAATCTGGGATCCGATTGGAATTTCCTGTTCTCAATTTTGCACGGGAATCCAAAACTTTTTTGCGTGAAGGGCATTCCCAGAAATTGGATTTATGATTGCCCCCACAATTAGCACATTTAAATTTATTGGAATCTTCTCTCACAGGACATGCGTCCTTGGCGTGAGAGGTTCCACCACAAATCATGCATTTGGCATCCATGTGACAATGTTTGGTTCCATGACCCCACTTTTGGCACTTACGGCACTGGGTGGGGTTTTGGAAATTTCCCCCAGGCCTGCGGAAATGTTCCCATGTAACACGGACATGGGACATAATACAGGCCTTTTCCAAACTTTTCATATTATTTAGTTCACTTTTGTTAAAATGAACTAAATAAAATTCTTGGGAAATGCCCCTCTGGGAAGTACCAGAATGGGATTTCTTTTTCATCTTAATTACTTGGACTGGTGAAAATCCAAGTAATTGAGAAATTTCAATTTTAATCTCATCCAGTGATTTGTCATCACTGGGGAGACCTTTCAAGACGACTTTGAACAATCGCTCAGTTTTGTCGTCGTATGTGAAGAATTTATGGCGCTTCTCAGTTAAATACTGAAGAAGACGTTTGCGATCGTCAAAGGATCCCGGCAAAACGCGGCAGTCACCCTTCCTAGCAATCTGAAATGAAACCTTGATCCCCTGAAGGTTACTCAAAATCTCATTCCTAAAGCCAGAAAACTCGGCAACAGATACCACAATCGGCGGGATCCTTTGCTTTTTCACATGAATCGAATCACCTGGGCTAGATTCGATTTGCTCAATATCATCATTAATCAAATCGAACTGATTGCTCAGTTCGATAGGAGAAAAATTATTTCCGACATTAGAGTTTGAAGGAATATCTGAATTCTCCAGCTTCCTTCTATTTTTTCCGCGCTTTGGCAGGACGGTCTTGAAACCTTGTTTCTTAGAAGGAAGTGGAGAATTCAAAGACTCCCCCTTCCTCTTGTTTTTATTAATACTCATTGTTGAGCGTGGAGACGTGACCTTCTAAGAGGTTTTTTCCCAGAACGGTGTCCCTGCAGGATTACCATCGCTTGTCGGAATTTGACTTCCGCAAACGGGTCCAACGTAAAACGAAGGCACGGGTCCTTGCAAAGATCGTAACGGGATCAGTGGGTACAAATAGCGCTAAGAAGCACCGTTGAAATTAAAATAGCTTCGGGTAGTATTAAAAACTTCCTTCCGCAAAGAGAGAAAGAACCGCACAGCACGAAAGCACGATGCGGTCTGGATGCTATGATTGAATTAGATCAATGCTCGTCCGCTTCAGTCACGCTTTCAATGCCTGCCCCGGAATGGAAAGTGGAATGTTCGCCGTCGGGATAAAGAAACCCATTGTGAGATGGTTTCCATGGGACACCGGGTAAATTGAAATCTCCTAGAACAATAACTTCGTTGATTGAGGCCATATTTTCCACTATAGATGAAACAGAGTGGCAATGAGTATCGATGTAAACCAGATCTCTAGTTCTGTCAGGAGGAATGTAAACAGCGCAAATATGAAGGATGCGATCTTGCAGGACGATGGTCACCCAGATCTGCTCTAAGCGTTCCCATTCAGAATTTTCGATGACTCTAGCCTTCAAACCACATCTTACTGCGATTAAAACACCACCACCGGAAGACTTTCTGCTGTTTCGTGAACTACGATCGCAGCGGTGTACCTCGTAACCGGAATCAAATACTTGATTACAGAGTGTGCGACTATCGAGTCAGGTTTCCTTTAACACGATCACGTCATAACATTGGGTCGAAGTGGCCAGGTGATAATCCAGGACATTGGAATTGATGCCGCCTGCATTCTGGTAATAAATTTGAAGGTTATCTTTACGGAAGTCTGTCGAGGGAGAGCCTACATTGCGCCCACGGTGAGTGTTTTGAGATTGAGGTGGCCGTGCTGCTGCGCGATTGGGCTAATCCACTGAGAATAGGAACACTGTTAGGTGAAGCAATTATTGAAGGCTGTCCATACTTGCCCAACATTAGAGTCCGGAAGACCCTGTCTCTCAACTCGTATACAGGACCGCTTGTAGCGGTGTTGGTCGGAATCGAGCAAGCTGCATACGGTGGTGGAATCGATCCAGAAAATGGTTCAACTAATATTGTAGGAATTACGGTTTGGCTCATTGGAGCTCCTAGAACAGCTTCCATCAGCTCCAGGCGGGGAATCGATTGGCGTTTAATCGGTGCCACTTTTGCCCGAGACATCACCAGACTACAGTTGACTTCTCCTTGCGCAACTGCTCGCAGATATGCGATGCAGACCCCGTGTTCGCTAGCATCGGTGAAGATATGCACTTCCAGCGAATCAACTTCGGCGGACCTCGCACCGCCGAGATAGCATCACTCTGGGGATCCAGATCTCCTCTTCTTGTGGCAACCTTGTCCACCTTCCACAGATACAAGGAATCGGATTCGATCTCTTCGTCCCAGACACATTTGGAGCGCCAGAGATGCTGGATGATGATTTCGCCGTGGATAGTGAACGGCGACAACAGAGCGGATTGAAGAATCCCATCACGCAGCTTGCGATGAGTCGTTTCGTAGGGCGTTTTCCTTATACAAGTATTACAGGCATCATCTCTTCACGGTGCTTTGTTGAGAACGAGAATAAGTCCATACTTGGGTCTCAGATCACTCCCAGAACTCTTTCCTTCGACGTCTGTTTATCGCAGGCGAAATGTACCGTCGCCGCTAGTTTTTCCTCTCCCAGACTTTGTAGAACTTCAGGCGAGTTGGACACCCAATTCTGGATCTCATTCATTCATTTATTTAGTTAACATCTAAACAGATAACACTGAATCAACAATTTGACGCCACAATGCACGGTTCGAGGCCGCATCTCTCCATCCTCGGATACGCCCCACGCTCGCCAAGTCGTTCTGCACCTGGTCTGCCCATCTCGCTCGCTGCGCTCCACGCCGTCTCATACCTGCCGGATCGGAAGCGAACACCATCTATGCAGGGTTGCTGTCCGGCATTCTTGCAACATGTCCTGCCCATCGTACCCTTCCGGCTTTAGCTACCTTCTGGATACTGGGTTCGCCGTAGAGTTGGGCGAGCTCATGGTTCATTCTTCGCCGCCACACACCGTCTTCTTGCACACCGCCAAAGATGGTCCTAAGCACCCGTCTCTCGAATACTCCGAGTGCTTGCAAGTCCTCCTCGAGCATTGTCCATGTTTCATGTCCGTAGAGGACAACCGGTCTTATAAGCGTCTTGTACATGACACATTTGGTGCGGTGGCGAATCTTTTCGACCGCAGTTTCTTCTGGAGCCCGTAGTAGGCCCGACTTCCACAGATGATGCGCCTTCGTATTTCACGACTAACGTTGTTGTCAGCCGTTAGCAAGGATCCGAGGTAGACGAATTCCTCGACCACTTCGAAGGTATCCCCGTCTATCGTAACACTGCTTCCCAGGCGGGCCCTGTCATGCTCGGTTCCGCCCACAAGCATGTACTTTGTCTTCGATGCATTTACCACCAGTCCAACTTTTGTTGCCACCTTTGCAAATGTTCGGCCGACAATGTCCATGTCATCCGCGAAGCAAATAAATTGACTGGATCTGTTGAAAATCGTACCCCGGCTGTTACACCCGGCTCTCCGCATGACACCTTCTAGCGCAATGTTGAACAACAGGCACGAAAGTCCATCACCTTGTCTTAGTCCCCGGCGCGATTCGAACGAACTGGAGTGTTCGCCCGAAATCTTCACACAGTTTTGCACACCATCCACCGTTGCTTTGATCAGTCTGGTAAGCTTCCCAGGGAAGCTGTTCTCGTCCATAATTTTCCATAGCTCTACGCGGTCTATACTGTCGTATGCCGCCTTGAAATCAACGAACAGATGGTGCGTTGGGACCTGGTATTCACGGCATTTTTGAAGGATTTGCCGTACAGTAAAGATCTGGTCCGTTGTCGAACGGCCGTCAACGAAGCCGGCTTCATAACTTCCCACGAACTCGTTCACTAATGGTGACAGACGACGGAAGATGATCTGGGATATCACTTTGTAGGCGGCATTAAGGATGGTGATCGCTCGAAAGTTCTCACACTCCAGTTTGTCGCCTTTCTTGTAGATGGGGCATATAACCCCTTCCTTCCACTCCTCCGGTAGCTGTTCGGTTTCCCAGATTCTGACTATCAGTTTGTGCAGGCAAGTGGCCAGCTTTTCCGGGCCCATCATGATGAGCTCAGCTCCGATACCATCCTTACCAGCTGCTTTATTGGTCTTTAGCTGTTGAATGGCATTTTTAACTTCCCTCAAGGTGGGGGCTGGTTGGCTTCCATCGTCCGCTGAACTGACATAGTCATCTCCTCCGCTGCCTTGACTTTCACTGCCTGTACTCTCAGCGCCATTCAGATGTTCCTCGTAGTGCTGCTTCCACCTTTCGATCACCACACGTTCGTCCGTCAAGATGCTCCCATCCTTATCCCGGCACATTTCGGCTCGCGGCACGAAGCCTTTGCGGGATGCGTTGAGCTTCTGATAGAACTTGCGTGTATCTTGAGAACGGCACAGCTGTTCCATCTCCTCGCACTCCGCTTCTTCCAGGCGGCGTTTCTTCTCCTGAAAAGGCGGGTCTGCTGTCTCCGCTTCCGTCTATAACGTTCCACGTTCTGCCGGGTACCTTGCTGCAGCGCGACCGCCCGCGCTGCGTCCTTCTCCTCCAGAATCTGTCTGCACTCTTCGTCGAACCAATCGTTCCGTCGACTTCGTCCCATATACCCGACGTTGTTCTCCGCTGCGTCGTTAATGGCTGCTTTGACTGTATTCCAGCAGTCCTCAAGAGGGGCCTCATCAAGCTCACCCTCTTCCGGCAACGCTGCCTCGAGATGCTGCGCGTATGCAGTGGCGACATCAGGTTGCTTCAGTCGCTCTAGGTCGTACCGCGGCGGTCGTCGGTACCGAACATTGTTGATGACGGATAGTTTTGGGCGCAGTTTAACCATCACCAGATAGTGGTCAGAGTCAATGTTAGCGCCACGATATGTCCTGACGTCGATAATGTCGGAGAAGTGCCGTCCATCAATCAGAACGTGGTCGATTTGTGATTCTGTCTGCAGTGGTGATCTCCAGGTGTACCGATACGGGAGGCTGTGTTGGAAGTAGGTGCTGCGAATGGCCATATTCTTGGAGGCGGTGAAATCAATTAGTCGTAGGCCGTTTTCGTTCGTCAGCCGGTGAGCGCTGAACTTTCCAATAGTCGGTCTAAACTCCTCCTCTTGGCCAACCTGAGCGTTCAAATCTCCTATGATGATTTTGATGTCGTGGCTTGGGCAGCTGTCGTACTCACGTTCCAGCTGCGCGTAGAATGCGTCCTTATCATCATCAGTGCTTCCGGAGTGTGGGCTATGGACGTTGATTATGCTGAAGTTGAAGAACCGGCCTTTGATCCTCAACCTGCACATTCTTTCATTGATCGGCCACCACCCGATCACGCGCCTTTGCATATCGCCCATCACTATGAAAGCTGTTCCCAGCTCGTGTGTGTTGCCGCAGCTCTGGTCGATGGTACGATTACCTCTAAACGTTCGCACCATTGATCCCTTCCAACAAACCTCCTGCAGCGCTGCGATGCCGAATCCACGGTCCTTGAGCACATGGGCGAGTATGCGTGTGCTCCCGATGAAGTTGAGAGATTTGCAGTTCCACGAACCGAGTTTCCAATCGCTAGTCCCTTTTCGTCGCAGTGGTCTTCGCCAATGGTTCCGGTCCGTACTCTCTTGTTGATTGTTCGTTGCTTATGATTTTTTAAAGGCTGGCTTGCAGGGCCTGACACCAAACCCCCTAAATTTCCGGAGGACCATTCCTCCTTATTTCCGGTGGACCATGGTGCACAGTTTCACTTAGAGTCCCTCACTGCCACTCGGACGATGATCAGCCGCCCCTAACATGGAGAACAGACGTTGTTGTGAGCCGATCCTGACATGGAGAACAGACGCTCAATAAGATTTGCACCTCCGGAGAGGAGCAAACCCCCCCTTCCCTGTCAGCATACGACCATAGTTCCCACCGGGGTTGGTTACCCGATCTTCCCTAAGGTTGCTCGTATCCCGGCCAGCACCGCGGGGAGGTAGGGATAGGAGTTGCTGGGTAAGAGGCTAAGGACCGCGAGATGGGGTCTATTTTATTCCTTCAGGTACGCGAAGTACCAATGGTACGCTTTACCCGGCATTTGCCGTGCCGAGGGCCGTCGTGTCAGGTCCGTCAGGTCTATTATGGGCCAAACACAATGAATACGTTTGCGTGCGTTTTGACAGATTTCCCATGGGAAAACTCAAAACGCACGCAAACGTATCCATTGTGTTTGGCCCATTAGTGTCCCAGGTAACACCATCAAGGCTTGGTGGCTTTCGGAGGGGTCGTCAAGCTTTTGGACAGTCCTTGCCAGCTTAGCTTGGCTTTGGTGACTACACATATCTATGATTGCTAACCGTGTTTACCTCTGCGTCTCCACAAAAACCACAGGAAGCATAAGTTAGTCGGTAGGATTTCAAATTCCTCTATTTTCGGAGTTATTAGGAACAATTGCCAAAACTGGTACAGTTACCCTATCGCTATAATCGCACACAGAAAAAAATTCCATGGTAACGATTACTATTTTGTAGACTACGCCATGTTTTTAAAACAACCACAAATTTTAAGCTAAATTAACCATGCATTCGAACAAATTCACCACTGATTCAGTTCATGCAACAACATTCCACCAGGACCACAGTTGATTTTTACTGCGCGCATGGTAAAATCAAACAGGTTTGTTGTCTGCTGAAAATCGTCGGTGCGTATTCTTAAATTAACCCTCGGAATGGTAGTTTCGACTGCAACATTTTTTTGCGTGCATAAATCCCAAAAATCCTTTGGAAACATCCTAACCGATAACAATTACAGCTGGCATCACTTGACGTGTTTACGTTTTTTACCTTTTTTACCGTGACAGTCATTGCATCAGTTTCATGTATAGATTGTTTTAGCACTCGATGTTCAGTTTAAAACCTTGAATTTATGTGAGGTAAGTCTATGAAATTTGAAAATGTTAAAACTGTTAGTGTTCCGATAACTAATCGTCATCATTCTACCGTTAAATTGCTTCATAGTTAGGCATATTGACTGAGTTCTGTTCGGTTTGATAGCAATCCTTTCATCAGCAGTGATGATATTGTTCATTCCTGATAATTCAGATTGTAAGTAAGGAAAATTATGATAAGAGAAAATCTAAATCAGCCGAATTCAGATCAATATAAAGCATTTTACGAGTTTGTCACACTTTTCTTGAATATAGGGGAGAAGACGGCTTTGGCAGGTTCTGTTCTATTATTGGCAGGGGGGTTTTTGTCGACCAAATTTTATGAAATTTGGCCACAATATTCTTTGATATGCAAAGAATGTTTATGCCAAATTTGAGCATAATCAGTCATAAAAAACCCCCCTGACAATAATAGAACAAAACCTGCCAAAGCCGTCATTCCCCCTACATACCAAACTTAAGGTTTTAATCAAACTGTTTCAGTCCGGTTCTTCATCTGACATCCTATCAAATAAAGTAGGTAATAAAAAGAAGTTTCACTGGTATCTTATACTGGATGAAATTGATGTTTTATTGCAATATTTTCCTTATTTCAGTTTGCAAATTCTCCACTGTTTGTTCTGCTGCAGTCAGGCATCGGTGGTTTAGATTCCTCGAATCTCGCTGCTTGCAACTTGGTAGTCTCAGTTGTAGAAACCTGGTATAAAGCGTTTCGGTATTACAGAAGTAAATGTTTGGTAAAGCATAAGACAGATAAAACATAGATGCGCAGTAAGAAGGAGTTGAAGTTCCTACTTATTGGTTGAATCAACCAATTGTGAAGTAAATTTGGCTCCGTTTCACAGATTACAATGTCTGGCTGTCTCACCTGTGCCAAGGCCATTGATTGTGGCGATGAGCCACTCACGGTTAGCAAGAACAAGCATGTGCAGAATGCGTTATGCAAGCATTTCTGGTTCGGCGTAAGTAATATCGATCAGAATTGTTAGAACCAGAATTAATGTACACATCGTTCATCTTTTAGGAACATCAATACCTTCAGAGCGTCATTTGCCGTAGCTGTTGGGTCAAAATTGAAGAATTCCATCGATTTTACTGCGAAGTGGAGGAACTACACGCACATCAGCTGTACCCGCACGTACAGCTGATGGAGATTAAACAGGAAGTTGGCACCACAGATGAATACATGGAAGCGGAAGATGTTTTGGAATCATGTGCAATCAAAGGAGAAATTCCTTGTACTGTTGAAGATGCTGGTAAAAAGAAGAGAAATATTCCACCAGATGGTATTGGAGAAATCGGAAAACGTACACGATTGCAGAAGATGGAACTGATTCAAGAAGCTAGTGCTTCGGACCAAGAGGAATCAATCGACGACGATAGCGCAGTCAAATCTGAAATTGATAATGAAGACTCAAATGATGGTGATGAAGATTACGAACATTCATATTCCGAAAATTCAGATTCAGAAGGAAGTGATAGTTCTGAAATGAACGAAGAAGGTGCAATTGAAAAACGTACAAAAAAGCGTACTAGGGCAACGAGAGAAGAATTGCAGGAAATTCAAGAATATGTATCCAAACATTTGTCGCTTGATTGCGATACTTGCTCGGAACGGCATACAACCTTCAAAGAGCTACAGGATCATTCAATGGCAGAACACAAAAAGCAAGCAAATGTATCGTGCTGTAATCGTAATATATCAAACCGCTTTCGATTTGAGGAACATATTCGGTTCCATTTGAATCCTGATCGGTTCAAATGCTCACATTGCTCGAGAGCATGTCCCAGCCGGCAAGCGCTGCGCAGACACATACAACAGGTACACACACCTGAGGATGCAAAAATATACGATTGTGGAGAATGCGGCAAGAAATTCTCTACCAGTAAAGGCCTAGCGCGACATGAAAAGCTCCACGATGAAGGCTCTAATGTAAAGCGTCGAACGCGGGTTGTGGACAATGAGAAGATTATCGCAGAAAACATAAACCTAGAGTGCGATTCGTGTCAGAAGAAATGTGACTCATTTGGGAGTTTGCAACGGCATTCGTCGACTGAACATTCTAAACTCGCGTATGTTTTTTGTTGCGGTTTAAGATTCAATAAGAAGCCACGACTCATCGATCACGTTCTTTTTCATTTAGATCCGACCAGCTTTCAGTGTAAGATTTGTCACAGGAATTTACCCCACACTGAGTCCCTCAAGCGCCACATGGATAGTAACCACGCACCGGAAGAAACAAAAACGCTCAAATGTAGCATTTGCCCTAAAATGTTTACGCATCAGAAATTTCTAAGAATTCACGAGCGCTATCACAATCGCAAGTGGTCGTGTGACATTTGCGACAAGAAATTCATCTGCGAAGCTCTCCTAAAGCAGCATCACAAGTCCATCCATACAAAGGAGCTGAATTACGTCTGCCATGTCTGTGCCAGAACTTTCAGCATCTACACTTCGTATCGGTCACATCTTGAAACCCACAGCGAAACGCCAAAGAAGAAACCGCAGAAACCTCGAGTGCAGTGTTCGGTTTGCAACGCCTGGACGGGCAAGCTGTCCCAGCATATGCGGCTACACTCGGGAACCCAAACGTGTGAGATTTGCGGCACGGAATGTAAAAATGCAATCACCTATCGGTACCATATGAAGAACCACGAGACGGGTGACTTTATGTGCTCGGTGTGTGACAAAGGCTTCAAGAAAGAAATCACACTGAAGGTAGGTAGACTCGTTTTGCAAACAACCACATGGTTGTATAAAAATCAAATACATATAATTAAGACCATTTTCAGGAACATATGGCATCGCACACAGGAGTCACTCTGTACAGTTGCGACTTTTGCGATCGAACGTTCAACTCGAATGCCAACAAGGCTTCGCATCGTAAGAAAATGCATCCGCAGCAGTGGCTCGAGGACAAGCTGAGGAAAAAGGCGGCCAAGCTGGCACTGTCTGGAACAACCGTTCAATCGTAGGGTGGCAAAAAAAATCAAATGCGTGGGACGTATGTATAACATAATTTTAAATATTTTCTTTGGCGATTGATGTTATGAAGATTCTTTCAATTGGACTATCTTGGGCTTTCAAAACGTCTCGCTGGTCTGGAAGAATGCTCAAACAGTCAAAAAATCTTTAACAAGCCACCGGACGGTCTTTCAGGACAACAGGAAGCATCGGAAGCTGAAGAGTTTGGAACTCGAAGACAAGAATATTTGTTTCGATTCTCAAGCACATCATCGATTAAGCTTGATCGCCCAAATCCCGAATGATCACTCGAAAAATTAACCGATGGCCAGGTTCCCTTCTTGATTATTACCATCTGCCATCCAAACGCCCATTTCGCGTAGTCATCACGAACCTCCAACTTACCAGACCTATCTTGGCATTGATGAGACACGCTGTTGAGCGGAACTTTCGGTTTGCTGTTTTCCACCTTCGGCGTTTGGTTGTACTTCGTTTTTTATCGAAACACCGTCTTGAGGTTGTAACAATCCATCTCCCGTTCTTCTTAAAGACAGGCTTGATTAGTGATTAGTTCTTGAAGATGGAAGAACATGTTTACTTTGGACTACGTGACGTGGACCGATACCACTTGGAAGAGTTACAAAACAGAGAACAGCCGCTGGTTGACGACACCATTCATCAGGGCTGTGGCTGCGTTGTCTGTGGCTGTTCGCTTTTCTGGTTTCTTCATAAAGTTTGCATTCATTAACTATGTGGCAGATGGTTATCTGGTAACGACAAAATGAGCATTTGCGGTGATACTCTTTAGAACCTAGGTAGTGAGTCAGGTTGGTGTGTCCTGTGCGTAGGCGCGACAGTACAACCTGCTCACGGCAGTTCGGTAGGTCCTCTCATGGGAACGAAGTTTTTTGCCATTCGGCAGATGTGTCACTGCCTTCTCCAATCATTTGCCCATGCTATGTTAATTTAGTTCTTCACCCACAATTTGGCGTTGTCAACCGAAACACTGCGGTAGAGGAAGGAGCTTGTTGTTCGGCCGATATTGGCCAGGATGTCGGCGCTTTCGTTTCCCCGGATGCCAGCATGGCCGGGAACCCTCATCAGAGTGACGTCATCATTTAGAACTTCCTGAGTAGCTTGGATGAAGGCGGTATCCCGTTTGGCATAATGCCATATGGCATAATGCCGTTTGGCAAAACGCCGTTTGGCATAATGGTCATTTGGCATACTGGCCGTTCGGCATAATGGCCATTTGGCATAATTTGTATGCGGTGTCAAATTGAGGGCCGTTTGGCATAATGGTCATTTGGCATAAGGGCCGTTTGGCATAATAGCCATTTGGCATAATTTGTATGCGGTGTCAAATTGAGGGCCGTTTGGCATAAAAGCCATTTGGCATAATTTACATACTGTTCCAAATTAATTGCCCAGAAATCTACTTAGCATCATCGGAGGTGAATTACTCCGATGATGCTAAGTAGACTTTAAGGCTCTAAAAATTATACGACAATTTGCGATATACAACATTCCGCGGTAATCCATTTCTTGATGTACCACATCGCGATCATTACCATTGCCCAATATTCCATTCTGCGTTTTGTATCATTCCGCAGCTAGAATTATTTTGCAGTGAATCGTTTTGCTGCCAATACCCGAGCAAATTCGAGTATTCAAAGAAGGCAAAATAACATATTTGGCCTTATACCGGGCAAATGCGAGCAGTTATAGAAGGCAAAATAACACATTTTGCTTTATAACAGGCAAACACGTGCATCACGAAACAGTACACCATAAAATTGTTGAGACAGTCAAACCTCCATGAGTCGATAATAAAGGGACCATCGGCTCATGGAAATATCGAGAAGTGGAATATAAAATCCTTAAAAAGCTTCCCGAGCAACAAAAGTCAGGCAAAAATGGTTGCAGCAACTTGTTTGTGACCAAATCTGGTCACAGATGAATTGCAGTAACCTATGTGAAACATGTGCTGCTAGGGTTTTTCAAGGGACCATCGCAGTAATCCATAACATATTTTATAATATGGCATAACTTGCTTCCATGACTCGTTATCGAGTCAGAACATCGTCTCTTGAAGGGTTCACTGTATATCCCGCTGAAGATTATTCACTTCAACACCTTATCATTTTAATTTCTTATAATTTACCCTTCTTTGAAACGCGACCTGTTCTTTGTTTATTTCAATGGAATTTATGAACTGACCATTTCTTGAAAGCCTTGATAGGAAAACTTTCATTCACTTTTTCTGTAATTTACCCTTCTTTATTGCATATGAATTGTTGCAAACGGCAAATAATTTGGAACCGTATATAAATTATGCCAAATGGCCTTTATGCCAAACGGCCCTCATTTTGACACCGCATACAAATTATGCCAAACGGCCTTTATGCCAAATGGCCTTCAATTTGACACCGCATATATATTATGCCAAATGGCCATTATGCCAAACGGCCCTTATGCCAAATGGCCATTATGCCAAACGGCGTTATGCCAAACGGCATTATGCCATATGGCATTATGCCAAACGGGGTACCGCCCCTTTCTCGGCAGAGACACAGCCTGGAAGACTGCTGCAGCTTCCGCCGAGTAGGAAGCGAATGGGTTGTTGCTGGAGTCAGTCCCAATTCCCACCATGGCAGTGACCTTTCAACCGACCGTGTTGAAAGTGTTGCACTTGCTGCTTGTTAAGTGCTTTGTGCAATTGTGTCTTCAGCGACATGTGGAGCCTCGGGGGTTTGTACGATCAGTTCCTTGGGCCAAGGCGGTGGACTTCGGCGATTTTCGGTAGCTGCTGTTGGGTTGTCTGTTGGAAGTCTTGATTTTCCCTGTCGAGGAGGTAGCAGGGTCATCGAAGGCCTTGGTTTTTCCAAGTAGCCTACAAATTTGGAGCTGAGGGCTGCGGTCACCTGCTAGCGGAAGAGCACAATGCCGGCTTCTGTGCACGTGTAGTCCGCAGGTGTTGATGAGAGCTGTCCTAAGACCAGGTTGGTTTTAAACCAGGGCTAGGGAGCGCGTGAGTTTGGGCAGGTTTATCGACGTGAGCTCGAGTTCGTATAATGGGCGATTGGTTAGAACCGCATCTACTACACGGAGGCACAGAGCTCGATCACTCCGTTTTTTTCTCCGTGAGATCAGCTTAATCATCAACCGTCTAAGACGAGTTTAGTACACTCCATTTAATTCAATCGTCTTCAGTGTCTTGTACTTGACTCGACTTGTCGAGTTGAGTAAAGTACAAGACACTGAAGACTACCTCACAGTTGAGGTCGAAATACGTATCTGCAAAGATAACAAAACGTAGTGGAATTAAATAGAGTGTACTAAACTCGTCTTTGACGGTTGAATACATTCCACTAAAAATATCTTAAAATATTTTTTCTGAGCTTAATCATGTTGGGTGTTATTCCCGTGTTTTCTTGCAGTGTTCGCCGAAGGATCGTCGGATCCACCGTGATTCTGAGGAGTTTGACCGTGTTCTTGGTTGTGATGGGTGCTCCGTTCAGCTGGCCGGAGGGGAGGGGGAGGTGGATGCGATTGTTGATTTGGCAGATGTGGGATCTCACGCACTTGTTAGCCGACATTACGAAACCGACTGGCTGACTCCATTTGGCGACTTTGTTGACTGGATTGTGCTGGATTTTTCGGGAAATCTCCAATGCTACAATTTTGGTATGCCTACCTTGGGCTTTCGCGTCCTCTATGATTTGGGGTAGGGAGGCGAGGTAGGTCCCGGTGTCACGGCCGGGTCGGAAAGTGTGCTGTCGATGATCAAGCTTACCAGTAGTTTCTAGGAAGGGGGTTAGCCGTCGGTTTACCATCCGCTCCATAACTTTGTAGCCGACGTTTGTTAAGGCTATGTGGCGGTAACACCCCGCCTCGTTTGCTGGGCCTTGACTCTTCGGCATTGGTACCACTAGACTTGATTTTTATTCCGCGGGGAAGGTTCCGCTTGTTCATTCCTTGTTTATTGTCTCCAGCAAGGCAGCTTTTTAAACATCCGATGACTTACCCTTACCTTTTTACAGCGCAAAATCTAGTTCGGCAGCAGTGGAAAAGGGGTGGGTCATGGCGTTGCCATCGTGGTATGCGGAAGGCGGCTATTTCCGACGCAGGAAACGGATCTTTTTTTACGGAAAGCTTCGAGATACTCAAGGTACTCCATCGAGGATTGTTCCGGGTTGACGAGGAAGTAGGTCCAGGCTTTGTCTTTTGCTTCGCGCAGAGTTTGTCGGCAGTCATTTCTGGCGGCGTGGTAGCTGGCGTGGGTCGTCGGCTGGAAGACGTTTTTTGGCTTTTAACAGCACTCGGAGGGCCTTGCGTCTGGCTTTTACCGCCTTCTTGGTACCGTCGCATCACCAGTATATGACTATGCGTCCCGGGTTGGGGCTGGTTTTGGGGATGCATTTTAACGCGACGTGTAGAATGGTGTCGGAGAGGTAAGACATGAAGATTGTGAGCGCTGGGACAGCTCGCGTTCGATCTCCCACTGAAAACTGCCCCAGTCCGCATCTCCATATAACCACCATGGCCTGCGAGTGATGTTGGTGGGGGCGCTGTCGAGGGCCAGGAGGATCGGCGTGTGGTCGCTACCTCTTGTGTCCCCATCGGCGGATCAGAGAAACCTAATCACGATGACGCTCGATGCTATGGAAATGTTGACGGCAAACTCCGTAGACCCTCGGCAGAAGGTAGCCGTTATCGGCTGCGATGTTTAAGATGGCTTTCCATCTGGCGTTCCTGGTACGGCTGCCCCAAGATTGATGGTAGCTGTTCACATCGCCCAGGACGACAGCGGTGATAGAAGGTTGTTGAGAATACTCATCAATTTGTTTTGAAGACGGATACTATGGTTATCGGAATCGACCATCCGATTCTCACCGCGACGGCGAGGAAGTCTGCGTCGACGGGAATTTCCTAGAGGATTCCCACTGCAATTGACCGGTAGATGTTCTGCTCGACTTTGGTGAACTACTTGTACCGGCTACCCAGTGATCGGTCCCTGGCGGCAGGTGTTGCTCGGTGGATTTCTTGTAGGGTAATGGTTACTGGGTCCGAATTAGACATCAACAATTCCAGGTTACACAAATTGTTGAAATAACCGCTTATGTTCCACCGGAGTGCTAGTGTGGCTGGCGTTGTAGATCCGGAGCCCGCAACCAACAGAGATGGGGGAGGCGACGGGTAAAAAGAGGTATTGGACCAGGTTGGTGGCGGAGTTCTCCCCCAGAGCTCTTCCAGAGGCAGGTCCTTTGCCGTGGTCTGCTGTTATTGACGTTGCATGGGAGGTGATCATATACGAGTGTTTTACTTTCCGGTTACTGCTTTAGAAAGAAGTTTTTCATACGATTTCCAATACGTGTCGCTAAATTATTCATACCATCGCATTGTAATCATAAAATGCTGAAGGAAACACGAATAAAATGTAAAACTTTCCAAACATTATTTTGTATTCAAACTTAACGGAATGTTTACGGAGAATCATACCAAAACAAAACATAAAATTTAATATGTAAGTAATCGGGACGCCGTGAAACGTCTCCATACAATATATTTACAAAGCTATGACCAGAGTTGAACAATATCAACAGCGTAGGCTGATATGTGACTTCCTTCATTTATCACATATCAGTAGCAGAAATCAGCTATCAACTCTGCACTGATATTGCACACTGCTCTGTCAGTCAGACATAATGACTGATATTGAACCAATCTCTATCACTGATAGCCGAGCTGCTTGCCAATTTAATACAGTGTTGACCCGATTTTGTCACTCCCCGATTTTGTCTACCTCCGATTTTGTCTACCCCCGATTTTATCACGTTTTCGACCCGATTTTATCACGTCCCGATTTTGTCACGTTTTCGACCCGATTTTGTCACCCCAAAAAAAATCGTCATTCTTTTTATTTTCGTAAATAATACCAAAAAAAAATTGATTTTCATGAAATAACTTTCACCGCCTGTAGTTTATTACGAACGACTATTGAGTACCTGGGAAATATTCTGTAAGCAATTGCGACAAGAAATAACGGGTACCGTTCACGCATCTGGCTTTTCCAAGGCATAAAATGATTCATATTTGTGGAATGAATTAAAAAAATGAAAAATTTTTTTTTTCCAATTTTGTCACATACCCTGTTTTATCACCCCAAAATTCACCAGGGGGGTGATAAAATCGGGATATTACTGTAAACTATGGCGGAGGTATCACTACATCGTAAAGAGAAATCTGAAATAGGACCAGAGCGCAGACGGGAATATCTGGAGTTATCAAATGAAACTAATATTTTACATGCTTTTATGAAACATCCCAAAATTTGAGATGTAACACGAGAACACTCCACGCACTGTCCGCCTCAGTCTCTCATGATTATGGACCATTTCAACGATTAGTTTGCCTTCTAACTGAAATTTCTCGAATGGCTACACTCGTTGAAATGGTTCGCAGCCTGAGTATTTTGAACATGGATGGATGATGATTTTATTTATTTATAAACGAGCGGCACATTTCCCCCCTAACAAATTACTAATATAAGTCTTGCCTCCATCAATTTTATAGTAAAAGAACTTTACCTTTACTTTACTTTTATCACAGAAATATATAGGCAGGCTGGCAGGCATCCACTTTCTGATCTCTGTCAGTGACAGCCGCATGTATCAATATCAGTGTGAACTGATAGATATATTATCTGACGTTTATCTTCTTTCTCTTGCACGCGCACAGACGGGATAGAGTTTGTTTTCATACGGAAACGCTTCCGAAGCGTTTCCGTATGAAAACAAATCCTATCCTTTCCTTGCGCGTGCAAGAGAAAGATGATTAAACGTCAGATAGCCTTATTGCATTGATCACTGATTGCTAGGATAAAGAAAGATTTTGCTGCTAACAGGGCTATCGATATCACCTAAATTTCTGTAGTGATGGTGATATTAAGCAACTCTGGCTATGACCTGCATCGCTTATGATATTTTTTAAGAGTGCGCTACAACAGTTTGTTGCACAACATTTTCTTTCTGCAACGCAACAGAGCCGCGACAATGTTTGACATGTACAGCTCCATTTTGCCACCCGTCATGTCAAATTAGTGTTTGATGAAAATCAATCCATTCATACTTGGTGGTCGGTGTTCAAAAATCCGAATTTTCACTTTGCTCTTCCATTTAAAACATGAACCAAGCGCCAGACGAAGCCGGTTGTCTTATGTGCAACCGGAAACCGATAAATTTTTACCGCATTACAATAAAAACAGAAGATCGGAAGCCGGAGATTTCTCAAGTCCTTTGCCAGCATTTTTGGTTCCAGGTAAGACTTCTCAGCGAATGAATTATGTATGAAAAAAAGAATCAAAATTATTAGAACGCTAATGACGATGTAATGAATAAATAATAGTACATTTTTGAGCAGCATTCGCCTGTGAGATACTGTATACGGCATTTAGAAGCGATCGAGTCTTTTCTAATCGCAGCACCCACAGGCGTTAAACGAACTGCCTTGTTCAGCTTGATGCAATGTTTGGGATTTCCAACTTGGGATATATGGTCGAAGTACTGCCAAAACGCACCAAGCGGTTTTTTGACTGATTTATGATATTACACATTG